>NW_027509193.1:1482500-1600000 GCF_051911475.1 Siphateles boraxobius
GTATTGAGGTTGGTCATGTGGACAATACACTGTGATGACCAACAGAAAGTTGCTTGGTTTGAAAGTGACTTCTGTGTGAGTAGTGCTTCATGCATCACTACACTACAGACCTTTAATAGACCTTTTTTTTCTCAAAAAGATTTGTCAACATTTCATTAATGGGACCTTTGAAAGTCTGAGCAGAATTTTTATTTCAACAAACTTTGAGCACCATTAAAAGTCAACAGGCTCCTTCTGACCGACTGAAAGTGTTCAGTTCAGTATTACTTTAGAAAAACCAGTGCTGTTATATCTTATTAAATATTTGTTTGTTTTCGTTTTCTCTCCATATTTCTCTTGCCTCCTAAAGGCTGTGACACACCAAAAGGACTACAGGCAACTGTCAACTGTTCGACATGCTAAATCAGTCTGACTAGCAAAAAATAGAGTCACGCCGCAAAATTGGGGTGGCCTGTGCTCAACGACGTTGCCCAACCATCGGTTTGGTGCATCAGAGCCTTTAGACAAAACACCCCTGCTGGTCATTAGCTAGGTTTACATGTTGATGCTGCTGTTTGGGAACGCATTCGTTTAAAGGGGTGGTATAATGCCTCTTTTCACAAGATGTAAAATAAGTCTCTGATGTTCCCAGAGTGTGTACGTGAAGTTTTCGCTTAAAATACCTCACAGATTATTTTTTACAGCATGTTAAAATTGTCCCTTTTTGAGGGTGAGTAAAAACGTGTCGTTATGTGTCGGTCCCTTTAAATGCAAATGAGCTCTTGCTCCCGGCACAGAGGGCGGAGCTTCAAGAGCTTGTGTGTGTGTGTGTGTGTGTGTGTGTGTGTGTGCGCGTGTGTGTTAGCAGCTCCGATTACCTCATGCAGACACACACTAAAATGTCAGAAACTGTTCTGCCTTTTATGTTTAAACCCGGAGTCTGACAATGATGGAGAGACTCAAGAAGAAGTGACAACACATAGAATTCAAAAAGACATTTCTGAATGGTTAGTTGATGAATCTATATTGCTGATGTGAAGATTACTATCTTCAATTAGCACATTCTGCCATGATAATCTATAAAATCGCTCGAGTGTAAGATGTAAGATGCCTACAGAGTGTCACGCTATTGCATTTGTGTCACGTACTGTATTGCATGTGCAAAGACGGATGCGACAGCTTGAGCAGAATCACAAATGTGCTCGACTACAACAACTCTTCCTCTTCTCAACATGGACCCGGGTTTATGTAAATGTCAGGGTTTGTTTATCCAAGCATTAATGGCAAGGAAAGCCCCTTATACTTGTGAGCGGCACATATGAGGTGTTTCTCCCTCATATCTGCTTCAAACTCTTGATTAAATGTGGCATTTCTTTGTGTAGAATCCAGGATTCCTGTAATACGTTTGTCTTTTATGAGTTTAATAAATAACTCTGTCTCTGTCCAAACATACTGCGTCATCTTTAAAGAATGATTGACTTTGACTTTTTCTTTTTTTATGAGATATCCCAAAATATGTATCAAAATAAGTGGATGGAAACATATAGCTACTGTATGATTTCACTGTACGTACGGGAAACAGTCTCCTTTAGTGTTCAACGTCCGAAAGAAGGTCACATGGGAGAGTAAATGTTAACCTCTGTTTGAGAATGTTTACATTTTTGGTGAACTACCCGTTGCAAGTTTTCTGCAAGTGTAACGGCTGCACACACACACACTTACACATAAAGTGTGAACTCTAAAATAAACAGTTGCACATCCCACTTCTCTGAGGTCAGGGTTTCAGGTTTCAGAGTCTGAAATAGAGTCCCCCCCCCCCCCCCCAAAAAAACACATTTACATGGTCTGTCACACACAGACCACTGCCGCCCATAACTGTGTGTTTGTGGGTGTTCACTGCGACTCACACTGACCACGCTTTTCCCATTAGTGACACACAGAGCAATGCTTTCCTCCTTTCTCAATGTAGACACTATGTCTGAAAGCATATGCAACTTATGTAAAAAAAAAAATATGCAGAGAAATGCAGAAAAACGGATGAGGACTCATTCAATTTATGACATGTTCCAAGCACTCGCGACACTTCTTTTTTTTATTTTTATAAGTGTGTTGCTTTAAAACATCACATTGTTTCACACTTGTAAGGTGTGAAAGTTTCCCAGCTGTCTGACAGAGAGAGCAAATAAACTAACTATGAATAAAGTGAGCATATCTGGGTCATGTTTTATCCCAAAATCCAATAGATTGTGTTTTTCCATAAGGAAAATGGGATACACTGCATTTTACAATGACACTGTCGCAGGGTAATTATACAAACAAGTACTGAGTAATATTAATTACAAGTATGTACTATATAATTTGGGTTAGGATTTAGTTCTAGTTCTTAGAGTTAGTTGCTTGTAAGCATAATTTACAGTTATTACTATAGTATATGTAAGATGTGGAATAGGGACACTGGAAAATAAAGTGTTACTGGAAAATGAAGCCTATTTTTTATTCATTTATTTGCATTGTATACGTATTTTCATGACGATAAAGCACAACAACCAATTCTCAAGAAAATAAAATATATAAATCTAATAATATAACTAGGACATATTTCATTCGTAAATTATTCTGTCTTAAATTCATGCTGATTTCAAAAAGAAAAAAGATAAATAAATAATAATTAAAATACAATACAAATAACTATTAATTGTAAAAAAAGGATGGTCCTAAAACATATGTATGGACAACATATTTTTATATAATTATTAATTATTATTATTAAATATTAAATTTATTTTTTATTTCTGACTGTGTGGTGAGACATGACTTTAAATAGTGCGGTTAAGTCATTTTTTGACAAAATATTTTCACGTTGTTTTTTTTTACTTCATTGTGTGGTATGAAACAAAAGTTTGTGTTCACACTTATGATCCTCGCGGTCAAAAATGATGCATTGGAAAATTAATAAGAGACGAATTTCATCTAGTGGAAACGTTTAGTACTGCGGCCAAACAAAATCTGACTGAAAGCTCTTTTTTTGAGATATCAAGCACATATTTGGAACACAACTTGCTTAGATTTATGGCTTTGATTCTCACAATTTAAGACTAAAACATGATTAAAAAAATAAAATAAAAAATATATATATAAAAAAAAAATGTAAAATGTTTTCATAGCAATCCACTTTTTTCACTTTAGCAATAATCTGCCACGTGCCGTCTTTAAAAAGAGACCAAACTCTGTGCTCCAAGGCATTAAAATCTAGTACCAGAAAAAAATATTAAATAAACATTATCAAAGTAAAAATAGTACATAAATTTCCCTCAACAAATAACAAAAATATGTTGTTGTTTTTTACCTCCACAAGAGGAGCACCAGAGGGTTAACAACATATTATATAAGATCTATTGATGAGTGATATTGAAAAACAAATGTCCTACTTTTTAGGTCATTTGTTTCCCTAAATTCAGAGCATGCGCGCACACACACCCGCACTTTCAAAAGCACTTCCAGACTTTGTTTGACCAAAGGAGGAAAAACAGTTTCCACAGTGATTTGAGGGGAGGAGAAAAGACGGGGCCAGACAAAAAGGGGGTGGCGATGGATGTGGTAAACAGAGAGAGAGAGAGAGAGAGAGAACGCTACACAGCCCAGCCCAAAAGACTCGTTATACTGGAAAACTCAAAGACTGCAGGGCAAACACATCTGAGAGACACTTAGCAGCTCTCAACAACTGTATGACGGGACAGAGCGCGCTAACGGACCAAGTTCAGAAACAAGGAGAGATACAGGGGACGTGAACTACAAACTGGATCAAAGGTGAGAGCAGAGCAAGATCTGTGTGTGTGTGTGTGTGTGTGTGTGTGTGTGTGTGTGTTTGGAGTGACTGAGCATTGCAATAAAAACTTGGACTTAGTTTGTGCATCAACTTCCAAAAACATGCGAGACATTTACAAGAAGAAATGAAGGGGAACATGAGTCTGCACAGCGTCCAGCAACAGTATTTGGACACACAAACCCCACGTTGAGTTTTATTTGGTAAAATATACAAAGTGGGATTATTAGAAGTAAAGCTGGGCTATATATCCAATATAACCACTATTTCTGCTAGAAATATAAAAGTTATCAACATTGCGAATAATGTGTTTTTAATGCACTTTTTATTTAGTCATCATCACATGCACTTTCTGAAGAATTCGACTATTCCTCCATCCGCCTCTTGACTCACAATTTGCGGGAACAAAGACCGATTCACTTCCAACAATTCTACTAACTTGTCTTAATAGTTAGTAATATAGTTAATAAAAATGCAGCTGGTCATTGTTTGTTCATGTTAGCTCAGGTCCATTATATAATATGAAAAGATGCAACTTTTGATTTAAACGATGTATTAGGAAATCTTGAAATTAACATTACGTTTACCAAATGCTTTAGAGGTATTTCTCATTGTTAGTTGGTTAATGTAGTTTACTAATGTCAACAAATGGAGCCTTATTGTAAAGTGTTGCCAAAATATTGCTGTTATATAACTATCCATTGTTATATAGGAGCATATAAATAAAAATCCTTTTTCGTTGAACAGTAGTTTCCTAAAACGATGAATGCTAGTTTATAACCTTAAAATTATTGCACTTTATATATTGTCAAAATATACTGTGACACGTTGTGCTTGTGAAATATTAATTAATAATTAAAATTCTCATGAACTCAAAGGGAAACGACTAAAATATCACCATCTGATTCCAAGGCATTGAGCAGAAATGATGAAGACAAGTGAAGGTCTTGCAATTGTCCAATTTTGTTGTATAAAATGAAGTCAAATTTAACGCATTACAGAATATGATTCACAATTGCAGAAGCTAATTCACAAACTCATACTCTAATATTCACAAAAGATGATTTGCAAACGAACAACCAAATTAAAACTCACAAAAACATAATTCACAATATTAGATTGAAGGTTTTTGCACATTTCTGATGTTTCGACATGTACGAACTGATTGTTGAATCAATATGAATTTGTGTGAGACTTTTCCACCGATTAACAAATTGGCATTTTATTAAACGGACACTCTCTTTAGCCAATCAGATGTGAGTTTTCAGTCCAACCAATCAACATATACCTTGCGTAAATGCTTGACTCAAGAAGCATAATTGCGCATACACAATACACAATGTGCCAAAAATGACATTTTATTATGAAGAAAAAAAACTGCGCATAAACATGGTTAGTCTGGTTATCAGCCACCGGCTAATCGATTCAGCGGTTAACATTTAAACACAACAACACTACATGTAACCTGTGTAAAAACATTTGTCGTTTTTCGCATTGGGAAAAAATGTGAATTCACTTGTATGCCAGTAGGTGGCGTTTCAGGAACTGCAGAAATATAGCGGTTGCTAATGAATGCAACACAGCACATAAACACTACGTTATTACACATTGCAGAGGCAAGATAAAAATAATTTAATAATATTAATACATATCGCGACTGCTGTTTTATGTCCTGAAAATTAAATAATTAAGACTGTTTGTATTCCACTTGACATATTCAAGACTTCGTATGGCCGTAAATTTGATAAAACTGCATGTAAGACTTTTAAGGTACAACCATCCAGAAATGTGCTAAACCGTTAATTATAGAAGTATTTATAAAATGTGTTTTGCGTTTCTGCATCTTTATATGCATATATTTGGTTGCGCAATTGTCTTTTATGAGAATGAATAGGTTATGAGATGGTGAATTGCTGTTTACAAACTTTTCTTAAGATCCACAGTTTGCAAGAATACATATATAACACTTTACTGGCATAGAAAAAGCGACAATGGCTGCGTCCAAAATCGCATACTCTCGACTAGGCACTTACTTTAACACAATTATTCAATATTGCTGTTTTTAATTCACTAGTAAGGTACAAAATTTTACTTTAGGGGGGTGAATGTTTGTTTTATATATGAGCCAATTTGTTTTGTTTTTTAAACTCCATTTTTAACTTTAGTAACTCAATTAAAACCAATTCTCAGACTGTGATGTTGTATAGAATTAGGTATATATCCAGTCCCTCCAGAAAAACACGATGATGCTATCGCATAATTCAATGCATAATCAGCCAAAGTCCGCATATTTATGCGGGGGCCGCATTTTTTCAAATACGCCGCACTTTTGCCGCATAAATTTCAGATTTCCGCGCAAAATATGCGGGGCTTGCATGATTTCATAATCCCCGCATTTTCGTTGCAAAAAAGTCACAAATATCTCAGCAGAAAGTTGAAAAATGTTGCGTTTACGTCACACAAGAGCAGCCATTTCCCCCTGTTGCCATGGAAACGTTATGAAGTGAAGTAATTACGCGACTTGAACATCATCGAAAAGCTGTAAAACAGGAAGCACACATTTATTTTTTTTGTTAAGTTTGAGCCATGTGTTTATTAAGGTCTGAAATAAAACAAGATGAGAACTTAAATACTCCCAGCACTTTCTGTGATGTAGTATCCTTGCTTATCATTGGAAGTAATAAGAAATGACTCTTTACATTAAGTTAGTAGCCTAGTGAGAACAGGGTGTGAGGGGAATCACTTTTTTCTCTCTTTTTCATCAAACTACAGTTTTTGCAAGTTCCCGCAATTTCAACGCATAAAATTGCATAAATATCCTGCATATTCCATCGCATTTTTTAAGAAAACGTGCCGCATAATCAAGGATTTTTCCCCGCAACAATCACAAAATAAATCCGCATTTTTCTGGAAGGACTGAATATCTAGAAGGAATAGAATTAGAACAGAATAACATCAGTGTCCTGATGACATCAGACCGTCATCACATTCAACACAGGACAATCTGAACTCAATTTAACCGAGGAAACAGTGTTGAAAGGAGGGATAACAGTAAGGAATGATTCTTTCACCAGCAGAGTTTATACAGTGATGGCACACCCAACAGCGTCTCTCACGTGGAAACACACCCGCGACGCAGCAGAAATTAATGACAAGCTCAACTAGCAGGTTCTGCTTTTTTCTGGTTTCATCACATTCTTCAGCAAAACCACAGGAAACATTCTGCAAGGCCTCGGCTCTGAACTACTGCCATCTATTTGAGTCTTTTTGACTCCAAACGTCCACAGGAATAATTGTACTTACTCAAAAAACGTATTTTAATCTAATCTAATCTGTAAATTAAACAAGGACCGTTTACACGACACCACTTTCAACTAAAAACAGAAAACTTGTAATCCGTTTTGTGGCCGTTCGAGTTTTGGGGCCTGAAAACGCAAACTTTTGAAAATTTGAAAACGACACTCTTATCGTCTCTGTGTAAACTACTAAAACGTGTATCTGTGAAAACGGGGATGTCATGCGCATATATATCGCGTGTTCATTTTATATGAGAGTAGTGTTTCTTCACAAAGTGACATCGCCATCTACTGGCCTGGCATGAAAAATACAGCGGTTTTACTCGTTTTTCGTGGATCCGTGTGAACGGGGATCATTTTGACAATGCTGTCGCCTGCATGCTAAAAAACAGTAAGGAAAAATGTTTCCTTTTTTAGTACATTGTTGCAGTGCAAACATTCCCTAAAATAGTCATAACACAAATAAAATAATTTTATTTCATGATTTCACAAGTTTTAATAGCTGAATGTTCTTCAGGGAGGCCACTCTTTTAACCCGAGATTTTACATTATGGTTTTTTAAAAATATTTTTACCCACTTTGATAAAATATTTTAATGCTTGGCATAATAAGGAAAAACTCAAATATTTGTTATAAAAATGCCCATGGCACCTTAAAATTAGTTTACAAGTTTAGAGATATCACTTTTAAAATCAGGCTTCCTCATACAGTATTTCCAGGTTTTCCAAGACCATGGGAATACTGGTTCTTCAAAAAAAGAAAAAAAAACTTTTTAAGGGGGAGGGGAATTTAAATGAGAAATGTCTTAATATTTACCTTTTAAAGCTTATTTTAAAGCTAGTTTTGTCATTTTGAGGCCCGGCACCCTGACACGGATCAAATATGTGCTATTTGATTTCAGATCGTATAACCATATAACTATCAACATAATTATATATTGAGTTTACCTGTCTGAAGGGTCTTTTTTGACTTTTATATTGTACACTGTAAAAAAAAACTGGTAGCTGAGGTTTCCATGAATGATTATTTAAAAAAATACAATAAAAATGTATATAACTTTACAGAACAGCCTTACAGTTTAAAACTGTTGTTATTTAAAAAATAACAACAGCAACAGCAGCACTTTCAGCTGAATTGGCAAGACCACACATAACAGCTTTCCACTGTAAATAAGGTGATTTGTCTATTTATATTTACAAAAACAGTATATTTAACTGTACTATTACATGAAGTGTAAGGTTGGATCCATTACAGTTTTTTCCATTAGGGGAATTAACCATTGCCTTTAACCAACGGCAGATCTTTACAGTCACATTTGTACAGTTAAGATCGCAATCATTTTTGACAGTGTCCAACGGATCGAGTCAGTCTTGTGACTGTGAAGACAAACTCGAGTTTGTGCTTGTGTTTAGGTCAGAATGGGCGCTTCAGAGGACGTGATGGGAATCCTCCAGAGCATCTGGACCAAACTGCAGGCTCTTCCCCAGGAGCACCCGCTCACACAGACGGCGTTCCTCATCATCCTGCTGTTCTTCTGTAAGCTCAACCTCCTTCCTACACTGGGCTGTCATTACGTCTCTGGACCGAGGCCGCGTTTATCTGAACACGAGGCGGAGAGGCTATAACAGGCTCTTACTGTGATTAAAGGCTGCACATCCATATTTATCCTGCTATTTTAGTGAGCGCACTGCACTTAAACTCTAACTAGCTGACTCTAATTGTGGGACTGTAGTTGTTAAAGTTAGGGAGTCGTTCTGAAGCTTGGTTTGCATAAATGCAAAAACAAGTTCTCAAAGTTACAGTTTCATAGGATAGCACTTAATTTTACTATACAATGATTCTTTAAAAGCTTTCCTACCAAAGACTGACAAAAAGGTTAAAGTCACCATGAAATCTTTTATGGAATATTGCAGTATTTATTATAAAGTACCATGGTCTGTCTGATTACTCAATTCTGATTGGCTGGAAGGTGTGCATTAAAACAGTTTAATGCACAGGTAGATCCGGTCAGTTTAATCCCGGTTCTATATTAATGTGCTGTTTTCATTGAAGCGCACACACACACACACATCACTTACACACAAAGATCGGCGATCGCTCTGCTTTCCCCTTAACATCGCTGATTTTGTAGCTTTTGAAACTCATCCACGGCTAGCTGTGCATTAAACGCTTTACATTTGCTTCCATGTTGTGCATTAAAATAGTTAAACACACAGCTAGCCGTGGATTATCCTTTAGGATAATAACTCCGCTTCGCGTCGTGACCGCATTACCACCTCGGGTGTGCATTATTTTTCTAATAATTCAATGGCCTGTCGTCAATTATTCCTTATTTATCAGTGGCACATAATATTTTTAAATGTATGTGCCCTTGTAATCTTCAATCAAAATAACTCCCCCTCCTCTTGCAGCTCATCTCTTCTCTGATGATGCGTTCACTGGCGAGAGGGCGGGGCAACCTGTCACTCACATTCGATCCACCAATAGCAAACCACAACCATCCAATCAAATCCCCACAGACAAAATCAAGCCCCGCCCTACATCTGTTCTTGTTCCAGAAGCCGTTTCACGCTGATATACGTCACAACAGAGAAGAAAAGACCGTCACAGCTTCTGTTTCATTCCATTTTTAAGTTAGTTTGAGAAAACAGTTCAGGGCTTTTCACTCTTGAACTAGTTAACCCTGGGTCATTTTAAACCCAGAGTAAACTGAATCCTGGGTTTTCTTGATTCACATTGTTCAGAATTTAATCAAGGTTAACACTTAATCCTTTCCTTAACCATGGGTGAACGTCCTCATTTGCATATTTGCGGCATCAGTGTAACTGATTGGACGAACGCAGCACGTGACCAGTTTACATAAAGGCACAATCATTGGACATACTCATATTTTATATTGCCGTAGCCAACTATCAGCTTTATACTGAATGGACCTTTCAGATGAAGGGAAGAACGAAACAGTCTCTTTACTCCAATTGTCACGTTTTCTACCACCATTTGACATTTTTCCCCTCAAACACTGAAGCTACTGTTTATGGGGCGGCAGTGGCTCAGTGGTTCACGTAGGTTGTCTACAAACCAAAAGGTTGGTGGTTCGATCCCCGGTTCCACCTGACCAAGTGTCGAGGTGTCCATGAGCAAGACACCTAACCCCAGCTGCTCCCGACGAGCTGGATGGCGCCTTGCATGGCTGACACCGCCGTCGGTGTGTGAATGAGTGCGTGAATGGGTGAATGTGCGGCAATATGTAAAGCGCTTTGGTGGCCATTGGGTCTGTTAAAGTGCTATATAAATGCAGTCCATTTACCATTTATACAGCGCGCAATGTTTCCATGACTGTACAAAGCATGTGAATATGAGGCATGCTATTGGTTGTCGGTTGCTAAGCAACTATTCACACTGTACAAGTGCAATGCGGGGTTAACATGCCGAAAGTTGCTCCGGAGCAGGGTTTCATAACCTTGGGTAGAAAAACGGTGCTAACCCTCTTCTACATTACAAGTGTGAAACGCTCAGAGTTAAAAGCAGGGTTTAGAACGACAATAACCCAGGGTTAAGCGTAGAGTGAAAAGCCCTTTTAATTACGCCGTGTGACTAAATCTCCACGTTTTCTTCTTCTTCCAGTGACATTCATCGCTCTGATCGTAACTGGATGCGTTTACGGCTGCTGCGGCTGCTGCACTGGCGGGTCCAGAAACAAAGTCTCTGCCGTCTGAAACACGGGCAGCAAGAAGACACAAACAGACCACAATGGGCCAAAATATCATGAAGCAAATCTTCAGATGCAGAAACAAGCATCTGGCTGAGGATTATGGTCTCCCTTAATTATGGAAGTCTCAAATAAACATTAAATTCCCAACCTCTGTCATTATATGAACGGTGAACCACTGTGAAACCAGCGGCTGCCCTCTGCTGGTCACTTATACTACTGCAGTAGCAGAGCAGAGATGAAGAAACAAGAGGGAAAGTGTATCGCAGATCTCAGGTGCAATACCATTCAGAAGTGTGGAGGCAGTAAGAATAAGTATTTCCATTTAGCAAGGGCATCTAATTGATACGAAGGGTCAGTAAAGACATTTTTCTAAAAGATTTCCGTCATATAAATGCTGTTCTTTTGAACTTTCTATTCATCAAGGAATCCTGAAAACTGTGTCATAGTTTTCGCAAAAATATAAAGCAGCACAACTGTTTTCGACATTGATAATCATAAATGTTTCTTGAGCAGCAAATCATTGGTTTCCGAAGGATCATGTGACACTGGAGTAATGATGCTGAAAATTCACAGGAATAAGGCCGTGTGTCCACCAAAGCGTTTTTTCACATAGCTGGCGTAAAATTCCAATTGTTTTCAATGGGAGCGCCACATTTTTTAAACGCCATGAGCGAAACGAGGCGCTGAGCGTGTATTTAACACTCAAGCGCTGAGCGTTCGGCGTTTTTTACTGGTCGCCGAGAGTTGAAAAATGTTCAACTTTGGGTAAAACGCTGCGCTCATCACTGTCACTTTTTACACAGCTGTCCAATCACAGTGGAGGAGGGGCGGGACTAATACCACACCGACCAACTGTCACAACATTCTTTCTGTACAACAACGTCAACCAGCAGAGCTAAACGAACAAAATGGATGAAAAATACATTTTTAGTATGAAACAAATTATCTGCGAAATCGATTACAAGTAAACTGTGCTGCGGATATTCTGTATGATAGCAACGAATCGTGTCAACTGAAAAAACGATCCGCTGCCAAAACGCTCTCAAGCGCCCACAGCTATGCGGTTTCAGCAGAGCGTCCAGCGTTTTTAGCCGGCTTTGGTGGACACAAGGCCTAAATCACATTTTACAATATATTCACATAGAAAACAGCTATTTTAAATTGTAATAATATTCCATAGTATTTCTGTTTTAACTTGACCAAATAAACGCAGCCTTGGTGAGCAGAAGAGACTTCTTTCAAAACATGAAGAAACCTTACAGACTCCGACATTTTGAAAGATAGTATCTGATATTTTTTTAAAAAATGCATGTAGACTTAATACTACTATCATGTTGTATTAATATCATGTGCTAAACAGAGGAAAATAGAGCTGAGATGCTGGGGAAATAAAATGTAAATAATCAAACATGCTAAAAAAAAATGTAACTAAAAATAAAAAATTGTGTATTTTTATTTTTATTCAAATTAAATGCATTTTATGGATATAACGTGATACAAAATATTCATGCATGTTTTGTTTTTGAAACACACTGTTTTGTTTTATTAAACACATATTATACCTTCAATCCCGGATATCAGTTGTCTGTGTTTGAACTCACCCTTCTTGCTCACAAAAAGCAACCATTGCCTCGAAGTCCAGAATGGGCGCCTTGTCCTGCTCTTTCTGTGATCCTCGCTTCTCCTGAATTCAAAACACTCTGTATTTCAGACACAATGAATGTCTAGCTGTAAGTATGAAGACATCCAGATCGGATGTTGTTCCCGACCTGTTTGCGCGTGATTTCTTTGCGGATGAGGAAGCCGAGCTGGTCTCTGTCTTTGGGAGAGTAGTAAATCCTGCAGGACGACGGCAGTCCGTCACGGCCAGCTCGTCCCGACTCCTGATAGTAACTCGCCAAAGATTTCGCCACATTCCAGTGAACGACAAACCTGAAAACATACAGACACAGTAAAGCACAGATGCGAGAAAATTAGCTTGTCTGAAATGTCTAGTGATTTATCAACCCTCTGGTGCTCTTCGAAAAATTTTACGTGTTAGTTTTTTTGTTTACTTCCTCGGAAGGTTACAAAACTTGGTAAAGGTTTTGGCACTTGCTACGTGAACACACAAAAAATCATGGACATGATTCGAAAAGGTTTAATGGTCCTGAAAAAAAAAAGAGTCACACTTGTGTTCCTCGCGGTCAAAAATAACGCAATTGGAAATGAATGGGATTTCATCTAGTGGAGACGTTTGGTACTGCGGCCTAAACAAAATCTGACTGAAAGCTCTTTTTTTTCAAAACACAACTTGTTTAGATTTATGGCTTTAATTTTCTTGCAGTTTTAGAGTAAAACTTGTTTTGGGAAAAATACATTTCATATAAAAATTGAAAATAGTATTTTTGTGCATTTTTCACAAACATAAACTTCTATAACATGTTTTTAAGTTTAATTTTAAAAAAACACGCCACGTGAGGAGCACCAACTGAAGAAAAAGTATTTAGGTATCATAATCCTTTGCACCACAGAAAGAAAAGCAATAAAGCAGATTTGTTTCCTGATTTAGTCAGTGAATGGCCTAGACTTTTTTAAAGGATTTATAAAAAAGGCACCAAATAAATGGAATAAATCAAAGTAAATGAGAACGATTCGTTCACGACTGAAACACCACAATTTTGTATGTTTTTATTTTTCATCTTATTTATTTCTACTGTTCAACAGTTTAGGGTCAGTTAGATTTTCCCACTTTTTTAAAGACACAACTGTTTTCAACATTGATGATAATAATAAACGTTTCTTGAGCATCAAATCGCCATATTATAATGATTTCTGAAGGATCATGTGACACTGAAGACTGGAGTAATGATGCTGAAAACTCAGCTTTGATCACAGGAATAAATTACATTTTAACAGATACTGAAATAGAAAAGAGCAATATTAAAGTGTAATAATATTTCACAATATTACAGTTTTTACTGTGTTTCTAATCAAATAAAGTTTGGTGAGCAGAAGAGACTTCTTTCAAAAACATAAATAGATTCTACAGACTCCAAACTTTTGAACATTAGTGTACACTTACGTTGAGAAACTCACCTGACATTGGCCTTGTCCACTCCCATACCAAAACTGATGGTGGCCACAATAACAGGCACTTTATCAGCCATCCAGTCAGCCTGACTCTCTGTGCGATCGCCCGCCTTCAGCCCTAGATAGAGAGAGAGATAGAATGAGCTTCCTGTGCAAACATGCACAACAACATTACACACAAACGTCTATAAAGCACAGAAAGACGGCAGGATCACCTCACCTGCATGGTAGGGCTTGGCTGAAATTCCCAATTTAGTCAATCTATGAGCCACTTCCTCACAACTCTCTCGGGTTCGACAGTAAACAATCCCACATCCCTGCAAACCATAAATTGCTTTTAACATTATATCATCTTGCTTTATAAAACATTAAGGAATAGCAAAAAATTGAAATTCATAATTTTCTCACGCTCATGTTGTTCCAAACCTGAATGACTTTATTAGTCCCAAAAGGAGACGTTTCACAGAATGTCAAAGTTGCACTTTTCTATGCAATGAAAATGAAAAGTGACTGACAATGTTGAGATCCAGAAAAGCGTTTAATGTTGTTTATATGTCTATGTGGTGTTTTTAATATGCTTTAAGACAAACCATGTGCAAATTCATAAGTCGACACCATTGCTGAGTATTTTCTCCTTAAAACTGCAGTGAACCAAAGACAGTCTCAAAAACACGGTTTGAAATCGCTGGTGTTTCTGACGTCACAAACTTGTAACCAATCAGATCAACGTGTGACGAGTGGATCTCTGAGCTGGTGTGAGTGAGTGGAGGCGGAACTAATTTGCATATGCATTTGTAAAGAACCGCGTATACTAAATTAGGCAAGGGTGTAGAGTTACAGTCAAGCTATTTAAATGTGCATGACTTGAGATACTTCCAAGACTTGAAATATAGCCTAGTTGTTATTAACGGAAGAACTTCCCCTTCGCTTCAGATTTTAAATCTCCCTTAAGTTCACGTACATTCAATTATAGCACGTCAAAATGTGTCCTCCCAGGTTTGATGTCTAAGACTTTAAACATCAGTGAATCTTGTGCCTTGACATTGATGACACACTTTTGACACACTCTGACACACTATATTAGAATTAGTTCTTTCCCACTTTTATTGAATGGATGAAATGAAGCTTCATTGTTCTGCGAAGTCGTACTGGTTGAGAACAACATGAGGGCGAGTAAAACATAAATAGCGACAGACCTTTTCAGCTGTATTTCCGCCCAGCGCCTCTTTAGCAAACGCAAGCAAGTGGACGTAAGGTTCGGGCAGCAGATCCCGGAAGATCACGTCATACTTCAAGTTCTTCCGGAAAACTGGCGTGGTAAAGAGGAGTGGTGAGCGCAGTTTGAGCGAGCGCTCGATGTCCTCCTGCACTCTCTTGGGCGCCGTGGCTGTGAGCGCTACGCAGGGAACGTCCCCCAGACGGGAGCGCAGGTCGCCCAGCTTCAGATAGTCCGGTCGGAAGTCATGCCCCCACTGGGAGACGCAGTGAGCTTCATCCACCGCCAGATACGCCAGGAGACCCCGCGAGCACAGCGAGCTCAAGCAGGGCTGGAAGGACGGAGACGCCACCATCTCGGGAGTGATGTAGAGCAGCTTGAGCCGAGGACTCTCGCTCTCCAGATCTGCCAGGATCTGCCGGCGCTCAGCCGAGGGAAGCTTGGAGTTGATGGATCGTGCGGGAACATTGAGAGCTTTCAGGTGCTCCACTTGATCCTGGAGCAGCACAAACATGACGAATCAACACAAGCTTAAAAAGAGATCGGGCCCTATTTTAACGATGTAAGCGCATGGTCTAAAAGGGTTGTCGCTATTCTCTTAATGGGTAATGGGGGTGTTAGAATCATGTTAGAATGATTTCTGAAGGATCATATGACTCTGAAGACTGGAGTAATGATGCTGAAAATTCAGCTTTGATCACAGGAGTAAACTATATTTTAAAATATATTCAAATAGGAAACCGCTATTTTAAATTCTCATAATAGTTAACAATAGTACTGTTTTTTTTTTTTAAATCAAATAAATGCAGCTTTGTTGAGCAGAAGAGACTTCTTTTAAAAGCATTAAAAATCTTACCGATCCCAAACATTTGAACGGCAGTGTGTGTATCTTATATATATATATATATATATATATATATATATATATATATATATATATATATATAAAGAATTATAATTAATCATTTATTAATCTTCCAGTGGCCCCTGGTTGAGATTGAGAACCGGGACTGCTAGACCAATCTGTAAATTTATTTCAATTCTGCAGTAAACAATGAGCATGTCATTATAATGTTCCCATATGGACTAGGTTACTGTTATGCTGCTTTGTTGTCCTTTTGGAGCTCAACGGCCAGAAATACAGGCTTTGAAACACACAAGGGTGCGTAGATGATGACAGAGGCTGCGTCCGAAATCACACACTCTCTTGAGCAGGAACTTCTTTTGAATAAGCAATTGCTTCTCGACTGCTAAAAAAGTACTTTCTAGTACGAATGTGTGTGGAATGAATGTAATCTGTAAGTACGGCATCCGCCATGTAGTCATTAGCATGTGAACTAACAGGGTCAGTTGCGTCGCTTCACTGCCATTCACAAATCCTCTCCTGTGGCCTCATGGGACAGTAAAGTTCAATCGAATACACACTTCAGAATCTCACCGGAAGTAGATCATCCGGGATCTTTTTGCCACTTTTATGAGTACTGTGAATTCAGATGTACTTCTTTTGTCACATACTGGTTTTCACCTACCAGGAAAGTAATGTGATTTCGGATGCAGCCAGAATTGACTTTTTCTGATAATTATTGCTTTATATCACGGTTTATCAGCGGATGCCAATTATCTCAAAACAGTCAAACATAGTCTGGCCAATAACACTAATGCCAACCATAGTTTGCTTATGAACCAGCAGCTCCCTGCTCAAAGGCTATTGTGTGGCTGCAGCTTATCCATGCTGACAGATATGGCTTATATGTGTGGATGGGATGAGTTTTGTCAACAGTATTGATTCACCTGTATGAGCGCGATGAGAGGAGAAATGACCAGAGTGATGCCGCTGGACAGAAGAGCAGGGAGCTGATAGACCAGAGACTTGCCTGCTCCAGTGGGCATACATACAAACGCATCTCTGTCACCTGCGAGACACACACACACACACACACACACACACACACATCAGGACAACAATAACAACAACAACACTACCGCACTACCATTCAGCGAGCTCCTGCCATTTAGCCCATTATAACCCAGTGTAAATGTGTCATTGTCACCCTTCAGCACTGCTTTCACGGCATCTTCCTGCTGCTGAGAGCGAAAACTGTCGAATCCGAAGTGTTTCTTTAGCGCCCGGTGAATGGCACTCATAATAACTACATCAACAACCTCAAAATTCACTCAACTTTGCTTCTTTGAGATTTGGGTCGCGCACACAGATGACGTCATTGTGCGACGCAAATATAGTGCGTTCCTTTGAGTTTCATCTTTCATCTTCATCTTTCATCGCATAGCCTAAGTTACATAAATGCACGTTTTGCCATCATAAATCGCATTTTAAATTTTGTATGCTTTCCGTATCTGAAAACAATACCATCTTATTTAATTTTCGGATTAATAAATGTTTTTTTTTGAAGATTTTTGAAGGAAAAAAAATAATTCAGTTTGTTTGATTTGATTATAAAATAGGCTATTTGTTGTAGAAGTAATGAAAATCTTGCTCTTTCTTTCTTTCTTTCATTGATATTGCATTTAACCCTCCTATTGTAGCTATTCGGGTCCGTTGATCTCGTAAAGGTACAGAATTTAAAGAAAAAACAAATCCATAATTTTTAGTACAACGATGAAACTTCTTGCTTTGGTAAGACTTTCAAAATATTTTAAACAAAAAAGTAAAGAGATATAATAACCATTTAAACTAAACTGTTGCGTTCGGGTCCGTTATTTAATGGCATGGTAAAACTATGGTAACATTCATAACTATAAAATGTTTATGCATTAATGAGCATTTACTAATTAGATACAATATGTTTTTAGTTGAAAATATTGTTATGACTATTTTATTAGCTTACATTCCACCAGGTCCAAACAGACCCGGAAATAAAAGGTGTCTAGTTTTTGAACGCATTATGTATCATATATGTTTTGTATTATTGTACATTAATTGCAAAGCAATATTGTTTAAAGCAGTTTAATAATATTCCATACATTCAGCCTATTGCAAATTAGTTGTATACATTTTCCTTTTCACTAAAATCACAAATCTATATAAAATTAATAAATAATTAATATTAAATTAATATGAAGATGTATTTGAGCATTTTTCTGGTGTAAAACTCTATGTTCTAATAAATGCACTCAATTAAATTATGCCTGGTTTTTACCAATGCCTAAATCATAACTACTCTAAACACAATTTTAACTATAAATTCATCACTATTAGAGCATGACACACATTTGCCATTTGCACTAGTAAATTTATCTCACAATGCATGTTTATGTAATCTTTACATAATGTACAAATGAGTAATATCTGACAGATAAATAAGAGTGAACACACAGGGTTGAAGCTATTTCTTTTTATTATTCACATAAAGTGCATTTTTCATGATTTGAGTTTGTCAGATGAATGTGAAAGTGCAGACAGGGCAGGTGAACACTATTATAATAAGGTTCAGACAGACGCAGGTTCAGAAGTACCACAGAAGCAGTCGCTGAAAGACATCGTACTACCTTGATGAAATTATTGGTCTGGATCGCTGTCAGTCATAAGGACTGACCATCTAATATGGCCCAGTGGTTTATCTAAAGCTAATGAGGTCTAGAACACTGGTTCTCAACTGGTTTTGCTTCAGGACTATACACTTATTTATTTTTTTACATCAAACGACCCAACACAGTGTATGTTTATTGTTTGTCAAAAAATAGTCCTTAGCATCAAACACTCACTTGTATTAATCTTGCATATGCTCAACAATACACAAAATCATTAACATGTATTGGCTGAAGAAGACAATTCTCTTCAAAGCTGGAGGGGTTTCTAATTGTCTTTTGAATTTCGATTGTTTCTCGCCAGTCACATTAGGTTTGTCACAAACCACTGCAAGTGAACCTGCGTTTAATGTAGTCTGCGTCAAATTATATTTTACCTTGCTTCATTTGTTCATGGTTTCCGAGAAAGGGGAGGATTGTCTGTCGACCAAGTGACAAACTTATTTGCGCCAAAATAACACTAGCGTTGTGTTCCCTCTTAAAAGGGGCTTTATGTAGAAACCCGTTTTTAGCGACACCGGTGGCCATTAAGTGAACTGCAGTCAGCATCTTATTGCTTGTGCTCGCGAACACGTAACGTACAGGAGACTGAATGTGATTCAAGGCCCAGATCATAGCAGCGTTTTTTTTGTTCTTCACTTAGAAGTAAAAATAAGTCGTAAATACCTTTGCAGTGATATTAGCGAACATCCCCACGCCATCCACGCTTCTGAGAGCGACTATATGACACGTTGACATTACAGTACAGAACGGCTCTTTCGGCATTATCCTGAACATAAGCATCATGTGTCATTGAACGGAAGAGAGGCTTTCGGAAGCGCGCATAAACGTCACATCTTTTGGATTTTAACAGGAAAAACGCCTCGAGTCCTTCGCATAAATTCAGTCTGTACAGGCTAGGAAGTCGGGGAAGATCTGTTTTTTGTATTTTCGTTACACGCTGGTCTCACATTGGCAATAAAAAAGTTAAATTCTTACATATAGCCCCTTTAAAAGTTCCCAATCCCACTTATTTCGCCACCTTAACTATCCCTCTTTTTTAATGTAAGAGGCTTGAATGTGTGAGGCTTCCGGTCTCGTCCGCTTCCAGTTATTCTAGCTGTTCAAAAACGGTCCGTTACGCAGCTTAATATTGTACTTTTTAAATTTATTATCCTAATACTTAACTCATGGTTTCTAGCACAAATCATTTTTACCTAATTTTCTAGTTATTTACCAATAGTGACTAATGAATCAGACGTCTCATTCGTGACAAGCCCAAAGTATACTTTATAAAAATGTATTTGTTGCACTTTCTTGCATCTCTCTGAACAAAGCGTAACATATTTTCAGGCTGGGACCGGTTGAGAACCACTGCTCTAGAGATTAAGCACTGGGCTCTGGTTGGAGTCGATGGGACCTCAACCCCACAGGCACATCCCGGGACACAGGCATTGGCTCCTGTTCCCCGGAGATCTGACCACCAGGTCCTTCGCGATCTCCACCGTCCCGAAGAGCGGGAAGAGCTTCTCGTCAAATGTCTCGTTGTAGGTGTAGATGTGCGAGCGGTTCTCCACGTCATAGAAGGACAGCTGGCCCAGGCCGAAGTCAAGGTAGACGCCGACCTTTCGAGGAATTAAGGAGGCCGGCAGGCCGGTGAAGGGAACGGTGAGGGCCTTCAGCTCCGTGCCACGCTCCAGCCGAAGGCTCAGGTATCCCGTGTCGGTGTTCAGGGACTTGAAGCCCTTACGCAAAGCTGACTCTTTCGCCACGCCGATACGCCAGTCCATTTCTCCAACGTCCACCTCCCAGTACTGGCGGCCAGAGGCGAAGCCTTCGGATCCCACCGCGCACCACCAACCGTCGAAGCGCTGGTGATAGTTGGGCACGTCTTTGCGCTTGAACCCACAGCGCATGCGCCTCTCGTCCTCGGAGATCAGCAGGTCGGGATTGGCAGTGTCCAGGTCAAGGGTCACCTCAACTATGGAGGGTCAAGACAAATGAATCAAATTATAAACTATGAATTGTTCAAAATGGCTAAAGAGCAGCAAATGTAGGACGCATCTTAAATCATCAACGCCTTGTTTTCGATACAAAGCTTATGGTTTAAAGGATACCATTTTTAAGCCTGGGACACACCAACCCAATGTCAAATAACTAGAGGTGACGAAAGCTGACACGTTAGTTGCGTCTGGCCGAAAAGCTGCGTTTGAACACACTAAAAGGACTAAAGGTGACTGTCAACTAGCACATGCGTTCTGCACCTGCATGTAGGGAAAGAACTGTCTATATCAATGGTCTATTTTCGTCATTCAAAAAGGAAAACCAAAAATAGGCCTGCTGATTTACAAACCGCAAACAAAGCAGCGCTTGCTAACCATTTTGAATATCAATCACGCTGATCACTTTCTTTTTTCCAGGAGGCTCATGTTATTATGAAAATATTCGCATACTGTAATGCTCAGGTAAGATAACCTAAAATTATAACAGGCTTCTGTCTGTACCGTCTTGACTTCTTTGCTTTGCTTTCATCACTAAACTGAACAGCCAATCAGAGAACAGCTCTCGTTGAATCGGCTTGGTGTGTGAGGGCCTTTATGCAAAATTCTAATTCTAGAATACTTTCCAGACTCTATTTATAATTCAGACTAAATTCTATCAGTATACCAGTATGTATATTTGTATGTGATGCTATACCATGCTATGCTAATCCCATAATGCTTTGCGACAAGATGGCAGATTACTTTTTGGTATTAAATCGTATTTTAGTACGTAAAGTATGTTTTAGTAAGTAAATAGCTCAAGAAATCTGAATTTTACTCAGTATTTGTCTGTGATGTGTATTTTTACTTATTTGAATTTCACAGTGTTACTTAGCAACATGCTAATGGCAAATTTTATTTACACTTTTACCCAGCAATGATGCATTTAATTGATCAAAAGTGACACTAAAGACATTTTGCCCTGATTTCACAGACAGGGCTTAAGCTAGTCCCTATAATAACTATAATCCAAGTTTGAGCTGTTTTAACTGAAAGCATCTTGGACTCCCTAGTGAAAAAAACCTATACTAAAATGTGTTTAAAATACATTTATTTCATACTAAGTATAGTACAAATCAATTAACATATTTACTAACATATCGCTTGAGACAATTATTTGGAGCACTTTTTTATTGCACTCTTAATATTAAGCCTAAAATGTGTTTTAATATCACTATTAGTAAGGATAGTATGATCTCTGTATAATATCAGTCTTTAAATGAAAGATATTTTAAGTGTACCTGAAGTATACTTGCAATAGTTGTACTTTAGCACAATCAAATATACTGAAGTATATCTCAACTTTAACACTATTTCTGCATTAACTAACGTGCAATAAGTACAAAATTTGTTTTTCCAATTTAGCAGGCTTTATTTATATCAATTTAGTAAACTAAAAGTACAATTGCAGGGTATTTAAATTAAGTACATAAATATGTAAATGTATTTGCAGTATACTTAGCATAAAATGCATGTATTTCAAATAGATTTCAGTGTATTTACTTGCCATTGTTTTGTCTCAAGATGCACCTCAGTAATGTTTTTTTTTCCTAAGGCACGTTTATAAAAGCATCTTAAATGCCCTTATTGAACTAAGGTCTAATCCTGGCTTAATCTAAGCCCTGTCTGTGAAACCAGACCTTATAATGTTACAAAAATATATTTATTTCAAATAAATGCTGTTTTTTTTAACTTTCTATTCATCAAAAAATCCTGAAAAACTGTATCACGGTTTCCACTAAAAATAGAAAGTAGCACAACAGTATTCAATATTGATAATAATACGATTATCAATGTTAATCTTCAAGTAACATTAATAGAATGTTAGTTCAAAGTTATCTGGTCTTTAATAATGTTCTCAAAACGTTAAACATATAAATTGTTCATGGAACTTTTTTTTTCTAAAACATTTTAGTTAGAGGTTCATCAAAAAAAAATTTAACGTTTTAAATGACTTGTTTCAGAACGTTCAGAGATCATTGAAAGTAACATTCCCATGATGTTTGAAGAATGATGAAATGGAATGTTCACATAATCCCCCAAAAACAACAACAACAACAACAACAACAATAACAACAACAACAACCTTTTCAAGACATTTAAAAAACTTTTCATAACTTAATGGTAACATTTGCAAAATGATTTTAGAATGTTTTCTGTAAGCCTGCTTTAAGGCTGCTTAAAAAATTAGCTTTGCCATCACAGGAATAAATGGCATTCTGAAATATTACTGTATTTTTTGTCAAATAAATGCAGCTTTGGTCAACATGGGATACTTATTTTTTCTAAAGCATAAAAAAAATCTTAACTACCCCAAACTTTTGAATGGTAGTGTATCTATTGTAGGCGCAATCTTGTCAAATGTGAGTTGAATCTCATGTGAGAAACACTATTTGTATGATGCTGCCCTGTTATGAGGTTCTGTTACAGTAAGGATAAAGCTTTAGAAGCGCAGCTGTCTTTGTAGTCAGCAATGCTGTTCATCAGAGCACATGTCTTACCTCCTGCATCACAGATCCAGTCCCACACTAAATAAAGCAAAAGCAACAATTAGCTGAAGTTCATACTGAATCTTAATAATCAATCCACACTATAATTGCAAAGCTTTCTGGAATATATTCAGAAGCACTAACATGTGACTTACCAACGTGAGGAATATATGGGGTGGCACCTAGTGACAACAAAAAGAGAATTGAGCGAAAAATATTAAAAATAAAGGATTTGTTAATACCATGCAGACACATGAATATATATTCATCTAAATAAATACACTGCAAGTGTTATATGGATGCTAAACTCTTGAATCAAATGAAAATATTGTGTTTACATGTGCATCACATCACATTTTAGCCAATCAGAAACGCTCTCGGCTTTCAACCTTCATCCTTCCCTCGCACTTTATAACAAATCCTTCCCTCGCAGGTCAAAATATTCCAAAGCCCTAAAAATATACTTAATTTTCTTTTGTCCAGAAAGCTTATTTCATTTCATTTTGATAATTTGATAATTTTCTGGTAAAGTTTTAGCGTTTTTTGTTTGAATTTTGAGCATTTTTAGGTTTTTCTATGATAACTAAAGCATTCCTCGCATTTCTTTCATTCCTAAGGGGGTCAAATTGACCCGTGAGGGAAGGATTTGTTACTTTTTTCAATTTAAACCATAAAACTCCTCGAATCCATTACATTTTTTGTGTGTGTGGTGTTATTTATGGTTCAAGTGCAACAAAGGTCCTAGGGTCTTGGACTCCTCTGATGAACACTCAATTTTTTATATATAAAAAAAAATGACCAGAGGGAGGGATGAGAACAGATTCAGGTTTGCTGACAATGGCTAAAGCTGTTTATAGCACCTTTGACATATTTACTTTTTATATTCATGATATTCAAGACACTGAAGAGAAGATCTGACCTATTTTCTGGCTCCTCTGTTTCCACATGAGCCACTTTTGGGGAATGTTTTCCTGAACACACAGATAAATCAGCAAGGTTTTGTGTTACTATAAAGCCGTTTGTGGGGCTGAATTCCCCTCTGAAGTTCCTGCGATGTGACTTCCTTCATACCTTGTCTAGTTCTTTGTTGATGAGTGTCCAGAACACCAGCTCCAAGGCCGACTGCAGGGTGGACATCCGCCCTCTTTTCCAGTGAGTCTCAAAGTCATCCAAAACCGCCACCACCTGCTCTCCAGGCCAGACACTTTGCTGCACACGGGATGATGCAAAGATGCCACTCAATGCAACTGACATGCAACTATTCACCACCAAAAAACAATATTCAAAAAACAATAGCATACAGATCTGAGGATGTCATTTAAAACCTGTACGCTGATACTTTTCTCCACTGAACACAAAGGAAGTTCGGCTCTACGGGCTTTCTTTAACCCTGTAAAGCTTGACATAGATGCAAAATGTCAAGTTGCTGTGCAATATGCAACAGTTTATTGAACCTTTAAAAAACATGAAAAAGTTTCCATGTGTGTTTTATATCATATTTGATCCATCAGGCTTTTATGACACATATACAGTGTAAACCCTAACTAAAAAACCCTAATTAATAGGTTTGAGTAGAGCCAACTCAAATTAAACAAGTTAGTTCAATCAAATTAACTTTTTTGAGTATTCAGAAATTGATTTTTCTTTTGAGTTCACAACACTGACACATTTTAAGTAATCTGAATTGTTTCATTGTTTTTGGGTTTTGAACTTGAACTTTTTAATTTAGACAAATTTAAATTTAACTGAAACTGAGCTGGGATTTCTATTTCCCAGCATGCTTTGCAATGACACTCAAAAGGGAAAGTAAATGCTAAAATTAAGTGTTATATAATGGATTTTTTTGTGTGTGCAATATTAATGTTAAGTGGGAGATTTAGTAGTGTTTAATGTTTTGTTTTGCTAGTTTAGAAGAGTTTCCGTTGAAGTTTCTAGTTCAGCATGAGCTTAGTTTGCAAACAGATATATGTTAAATGTTTCATATTACTCATTCTGCAAGTGCTATGCTACTGCTATCAAAGCATGGTGTTAATTAACAAGGTAGTTTCCACTACTAAAAATATTTAAATTGAGATTAGATTAGATTAGATTAGATTCAACTTTAATGTCATTACACAAGTACAGGTACAAGGCAACGAAATGCAGTGCAACGAAATGCAGTTTCGTTACATAACAATTACATAACAATGTAATTACATAACAACGATTACATAACAATTTTAAGTATGTGTTGAGTATGTAATGTGTATGAATTAGCTGAAGTTCTGCTTAATAATTTTTTTAATTAACTTAAAATTTTGCATGTAACTGATTACCTAATTTTTTTTAGTTTTGCCAACTTATTCGGGTTTACAGTGTGATATAGTGACAATATGGAGCTCATATTTAAAAGGGGCTCCTTTTAAAGGAGGAAACGCCCAAACTGAGCCCCAAAAATATGCAATTTTATGCAGATGCTGATATTTTTATAGCCAAAAGGCAAGATAAAATTCTGATAGTTTGTATAATGTATAATGTAAATGTTTCTTAAAAAAAAACATTTGTATGGATAATCACATAATTCTAAATTGCTTCAGTCCATAAAGTGTTCATCTTGAAATATTATCAACAATATAAAAGTTATTCTAACGTTTACTTTATAAAAATCCGTAAAGATTTAACAGCAGAAAAACACATGAACCACGAAGGTTGGCATTTTCACAAATACACTAAAAAGCCTTTTACATGCTAAAAAAGTATAAACTATCAATCAGATGACAAAAGGCATGTGGTAGATTGTGTGTTTTACAGCAAAGTTTAGATCATGTCGATCATTTACTTTAGAGGCCTTAGAAACTTGCATATCAAATACCATACAGTAGGCGTTCTAGGGTTACACAGAAAGCCATGGAGACGGTATTTCTCAGGCAGATCCAGTGTGATGTGTGTACCTCAGGTTGGGCCCTCAGGTCTTTGGCCCAGGTGAGGATGAGTGTCTTGGCGTTCTCCATGTCCTGATCCTTCCAGTCGCTGCTCTCTGGCCAGCCATCCGTCTGCATTGGTCGTTTCTGTTATAACAATATTTGGTGACAAAACCTAGTGCTTTGCAGCATTTGGTTTCAGTGAGTGCAGAAAAACGTCAGTAAAGGTATAAATGTGTATCTCACCTTGCTCTCTAGCAGAGATGCCCACTCCAGAATGAAGGCCCTGCAGGAGCGAGTCGGCCAAACATCCTCACCATTAGAGACGTGCTCCAAAACCTCCGACCTCTGTGACCAGCAGGAGAGAGGACACACACACAACACACACACACGTGACACACACACACACACACGTGACACATACACACACGTGTCAGCCTCGAGTCAGTCCACTAGTGTAATAGCGTAAGCTTCTGTTTCAGTTGTACGTCACACGCATCACACACATGACCAGCGTCGACCAATAGTGAGCCTACGTGTGACGTAGCTCTACGCAATCACACTACGTGAACTGACAAGAAGCCAACAGAGAAGGAAATGAATAGTTGAAATAAGGTCGTTATTTTTGTTTATTTTTGCGCACAAAAAGTATTCTCGTCGCTTGATAAACTTGAGATTGAGCCACTGTAGTCACTTGGACTATTTTAACGATGTCTTTAATAACTTTTCGGGGCCGGCAAGTTTCAATCCCTGAAGAAGCCTATGGAGGAGTGATCCAGCTCTCAGATTTAATCAAAAATATCTTAATTCGTGTTCCGAAGATGAACGAAGGTCTTACGGGGTTGGAACAACATGAGGGTGAGTAAATACTGACAGAATTTTAATTTTTGGGTGAACTATCCCTTTAAGGCGCGGATCCTTTAAGGCTTGTCAGTAAACGGCCACTGTTATGATTGACTAACGTCACTGCATAGGAAACAGTATCAACAGCCACTCGCTATTGAACACGAGTATTGTTTTGAAAGCATGATCGATATAAAATGTAATTTACAGACAAAGCATTATGAAATCATTTACTTGCGTTTTGCGATGCAGCTGTCAGATCAAATACATCTGACCGCTTCATCTGGCAACAAAAGTCTCTTTGCGAACTCTCCATTACACTGTGCCTCGGTTACAAAACAAAATGCTCCGAACAAACATGCGATCCTGGACACCATTGTACAGAGACAAAAAGCAGCTGTTTAAACTGGACGTTCTTTCACTCTTCCTCGAGTTGTCCTGTTGTCAGCAGACTCAGACATGTGGAGAATGTCGTAAGCTGAACGCGCATCTGTAAACTGTATCAGTGTAAACAGCGTCAGTGATTATAATATCATCTAAGATGGTGGCGCGCACGTACATTGTCTATGAAACGGGGTTTTTTTGTTCATTTTGCTTGTTTTGTATGCCTGTTTGTCAATTAGCAACTAAATTTTTTTAACTGGACTTTATCTGAAACTATTATAGGGAACTATTATACCGGCCGGGAAACGCAGGAGGGGGCGTAGGGAAAGGAGAAGCGGGGGCTGTTTGGAGGGATTACAAAAAAGGCTAAGGAGAGCATCCCGCAAACCTGCGCTGCCCAGTATTTTTCTAACCAAACGCCAAAACAAAATGGAAGCACTGGAGCTGGTAAACGCGGAGCAAAAACTGGTGAAAGACTGCTTGATCATGACCGGGCCGACAGGAAATCTGAACTTTCAGAATTGTGCCTCTGTAACAACTCAATACCTCCAAGACAAAGGAGCTCATTATTAATTTCCGGAAACAGGAGGAGGAACCTGCTCCCTTGTATATCTAGGGAGAAATGGTGGAGAGGATGACCACCTTTAAATTTCTCGCCACATATATATCCCGGGAACTCACATGGACTTTTAACACACATTCTCTGGTGAAGAAGGCACATCATACACATAATAAAGGATTCCTCTCATCCTTGCAATCCTCTCTTCACTCTTCTGCCATCCGGAGAGTGTTATCTGTCTCTTAGGACACGCACCTCCAGACTCCTGAACAGTTTTACGCACATGCCATCAAGGAACTGAATTCTACTTAAAAACGAGGACTGTACATTATAAGCTACGGGGTTCTATTCTATTCTATTCTATTCTATAATGGGCTCTATTCACTTGTGACGATCCCCTATGGTGTGATGAACATTGATGTCTTGCTCTGGAGGCGGTCATATGCAAATGTATTAGCCTGTGTGACATCACAGATCTCGTAATATCAAAACGAGCTGTTTTTGGAGCTTGATTAAATACATTCTTTGTTTTATATGTCAAAAGGTCAAGGTAAATTTGATTTCTCATGTCATGAACCCTTTAAATTCAGATTTTTCCCAACCTGTATTGGTCATGTATCTGTGGTATATGTATCTGTGGCTGTACCTGACAGACCCGTCCCAGATCCTTGGCGAGATCCACAATGAACTGCTGGCTCTCGTCCAGCGGTTCTCTCTTTTCATTCTTTGCCTTCTTACGAAACTCCTGTACACACACGAAAAAAAAAACATTATTAAAGCGATTTCATTTCCAGTCTCAGTGACGGACTGTCCAAAGGCACTGTCAGATTAATCATTCTGTGCATTTTCCTTATGATGGACAGAAATCCCCTGCCCCTAAACGACACATTAAAACAAAGCAAACTGTGATTGGCCTATTTTCATGTCAGTCATTCCTGCGTGTGTGCGGTTCTTGGCTACAGTGAGCTGTAATGTGGACCAGACTTTATGCTGATAGTCAAAAGTTTGACTACATGAGACTATGGCTGTATCCGAAATCGCGTACTCTCTGATTAAGTATTTAATTTCAATCAGTACTTTGCAAGCGCTAAAAGATTGCATACTATATAGCCTGAATGCGTGTAGTATGAATGCAATTCAGACATCATCCACCTTGTTAACGTTATCATGTGACCTACGACGTAGTAACAAGCGCATCTATAATTGTTTTTATTTATCTATTATTGATCCTTGCAAAATTTCATATTCGCCGCAGCAAATTCACTCATCAAAATCCTTTATTTATTATTTTTAAAAGAGAGGTTCAATAGTAGGGCTACATCCAAAATATTTCATCCTTATTTCACCTTTTTAATTTATTTTGTTAAAGTTTTCATGCTTTTTTTGTTTTATTTTATTATTGATATATACATAAATACATATATATATATATATACATATTGGTATTATACATACGTATAAATGGTGATTTGCTTTTATTGTAATTCTTTGTATGTAATTTTGACATTTTCTGTACTTTTTGATACCTTGAAAAAAACAAGGTTTAAGCGGCAGGTGTACTAACATCAGTAACTCGACAGCCCTACCTAGTACAGTTTCCCTCAGCGTTTGTAATGTCTGCTTTTTATACTCGAAATATTGTGATACTCGAAGTATCACAACTTAAAAATTAAGATTATCCCAGAATGAATTGCATTGCTAGCCCACCCCGACACTTACACACAATAATAATGATAAATGCAGACCAACACTTAATTATATTACATTTATTTAATGAAAATACATTTTAGTAAAACAAGCTAAATGTAATTTAATTTGTTCTGTCATATGACATAGATATGCATGAATACACACTAGACAAATGGAGCCGATGTGAATAAATCTCAATTTTCAGTCAAGCAATGACTTAATACATAAATTAATGAAATAGTTATATTTTACTTACTGACAATAAAAGTAAACATGAATAAATGAGTAAAAGAATGAATAAAAGTAATCATCACAATAAATAAACACATATACAAGTCAACAACACATGAAACAAAGCTTTATTCAAACTTATTGTTCTAACAATCACATATTTACATGCGGTGAACTCCACACTGCCATCTCAACACAGCTGTGCCAATTAAATTCAGTCAAATTTACTCGCCTTCACGTTGTTCGAACACTGTGTTTTTTTTTTGTTTGTTTTTCCTAAGCACAAAAGGTGATATGTCAGGGTCTCATCCATGGCACTTTAGCATTTCCAGGATGCTTAAACCTCAGCGCTCACACCAGTCTGCCGTCATTTCAGATCCTACAAAAACGCACAAACATAATACAAAAGCAGTCAATAGAAAATAATTTAAAAAAGCAATATTTTTGTTCCAGCTATTCCCATTATTATTTGATACTTTTATAATTGCAATACTCCAAGACATATGGTAAAATGTTAACTAAAAATGTACTGTTGGTTAAAATGCTAAATTTTTGTTCCCTTTCAAGAATGGTCACTTCGTATTGCGTAGCTAATACGCAGTGGGGAAACTCCTTTCCTCGAGAATATTGAAGCCTATATTTTAAAACGTAGTGCAGCTGCACAGCAAGCACAGTAGAGCGTCTAGCTCGCCCATTGGCTGTGCTACAACAACTGCACATCCTATGGCGAAGCGGCTCAGACGCGCGAACCAATCAGGCAGCTTCATGCCTAAGCAGGTCAGACACCGCCAGAATGGGCGCGGCTTATGGCTATATAAGCCCACCATTTTGCCAAAGTATCAGATATCTCCTTCAGCAACCTTTTACGTCTCTGCCTCATCCAAAGCCTTCGCCGTGTAATCAAGCCATCTCAGCTAGAACGAGCCTTGCATACAGCGGACAGCGCCTTCTTCACTCTCCTAGAAGCCCCTTCCCTTCTGTCGCCGCGGAAAAAGGATACGAGAAGCTGCCGCCTCTCGAAGTAGCAATCGCCGCTCATCTCTGCCCGCCCTATGCTGCTGGATGGAGAACTAGAGCGGTTCACCCCTCAAAGCCTTGCCGAAACACTTTAGCCCTCGCTGGACGCGCTTTTACCACCTCTTGGCCCTGCACACCATGGCGGTGTAACCCATGCGTGACGCCTGCAAATCACGGTGAACCAGGGCTGCATAAGATCCCTGACTCCCTGGAAAGCCCCGAACTGGTACCAGTCGGGCGTGACCATGGGTGTGGCCTCCAGGAGGGGGGCAATTTTCAAGGACGCCTCCAACCTAGGTTGGGGGGCGCTGCATGAGGGCAAGCCTGTCTCAGGCCTCTGGTCGAGCCCGGAGAAGAGCTTACATATCAGCTGCCTCGAAATGAGAGCAGTCTGTTTAGCCCTAAAAGCATTTCTGCCAGGCCTGAGAGGACACAACGTCTTGGTCCCTTCAGACAACATGTCGGTGGTGTCCTACATAAATCGCCAGGGTGGCCTCAGATCGGGCAACCTGTATATCATGGCCAGAAACCTCCTCCTCTGGGCAAAAGCCAACCTGCAATCTTTGAGGCATCCAGGGCATCCAAAATCTGGGTGCGGAGATGCTGTCTCGAGACAAAAACATTCCCCCCGGCAAGTGGTCTATCAACCCACAGACCGTGCCTAATCTGGAGTGTGTTTGGCAGGGCAGAGGTCGAGCTCTTTGCCACAGAGAGCAACACTGGGTGCACAATGTTCTTTTCAAAGAACAGGGACGCACTGGCCCATTCCCATTTATGCGTTCCCTCCCGTCTCGATGATCCTGGGACCTCCCAGAAAAGGTCTTGAATAATATCACAGAGGCTAGAGCACCATCTACTAGGCGCCTCTATTCTCTGAGGTGGTCAGTGTTGACCAGCTGGTGCACAGCTAGAGACCTCGAACCCCAGTCATGCAAGGTATCAGCAGTCCTCTCCTTCCTGTAAGAGCTTTTGGACGTGGGACGCAACCCATCCACGCTCAAAGTGTATGTTGGCGGCCATAGCAGCCTACCATGCTCCTGTGGCTGGCCAATCACTAGGGAAAAGTGACCTCATCGTTCGCTTCCTCAAAGGGGCCAGGAGGATGAACCCCCCTCGGCCCCCTTCTATGCTGGCATGGAAACCCTCCGAGTTCCTTGGAGCTCTGAAGGATCCCCTATTTGAACAGCTTCAGTCGGCTGATCTTAAGCCACTTTTGCTGAAAACTGCTCTCCTGTTGGCCCTGGCATCAGTTAAGTGAGTGGGCGACTTGCAGGCGCTCTCCATGAGCCCTTCATGCTTGGAGTTTGGGGTTGGTGATTCCAGAGTTATCCTCAAGCCAAGACATGGCTACGTACCCAAAGTGCTCTCAACTCTGTTCAGAGCACAGTTTATCACATTATTAGCACTTCCCCCCTCAGTAAACGACAGGGAGGCTAACTTGCTCTGTCCTGTCAGAGCTCTTAAAATCTACCTGGAGCGCTCCACAGTGTACAGGCAGTCGGAACAGCTTTTCGTATGCTTCGGCGGCCGCACCAAAGGGTTACCGGTCACGAAGCAGAGACTATCAAGGTGGATATTGGACGCCATTTCCCTGGCATACACCTTGGTGGGGCAGGTTTGTCCCATAGGGCAGGTTTATCCCACTCCACAAGGGGCATGGCTTCTTCGTGGGCCTGGTCTAGTGGTGTACCAATTGAAGACATATGTGCAGCGGCCGGCTGGTCCTCACCATCCACGTTTGTTAAGTTCTATAACATGGAGGTACCTTGCTTGCAAGCTCGAGCCCTCTCTATATGATGAGTGAACCCGATGGTTGTCCGGTTTTATCAGTTTTACACGATTTACTGTCCATAAGCACAAGTCTTGTTCTGGCTAGAAGCTCTACTGTGCTCGTTGTGCAGCTGTACTGCGTTTTAAAATATAGGCTTCAATATTCTCGAGGAAAGGAGTTTCCCCACTGTGTATTAGCTACGCAATACTCGTTCCCTACACTCAGGGAACCAAGGTTACGTTAGTAACCGAGTACGTTTAACATTGGGGTGTAAATGAATAGGCTTGGACTTGGTGCTGGAAACTCAATACACAGGACAATAGTGACACCAGAATAAAAATACTCATGATTCTGAAACTGAAAACATTATTTTAGACGAATATGCTTGCACTTTTTCACTGACTAGATATATTTAAAATAATGTAGTCCACTTTTACTGGTAACATAAGACATTTAGCATTATCAGGATCCATAAATATGCCCCATTGCATTATATTCAACATTATATAGAAGCTTAATGTAGTACTGACACTAAAACTCTGTAAACTTGACTTTTTTCTCACACAGTAATTTTTATTGTGGGTGAACTATCCACAATACATATTGTCACTCTCCACGATACATATTGTTGCATTTTTGGATTGTAATATATTGTGACACCCCTACTATCTAGCGTCTTTACAGCTTCAACACTTCAACAGTTTACTCTACAGTAGTTCAACAAATGCGACACAAGGAACCATGTTTACTCACATTTGAAAACACACGTGTCGCTGTTCTCCTCCATGTTCGATTATGACGTATCCTCACCCGTGGCCTCCTGGGACAGAAAAGTGTCCATCGGATGCACACTTCAGAATCTGAGCGAAAGCAGTAGGCCATCTGGGGATTTCTCTCCTACTGCTTTATGAATACTGAGGATTCGGACATTCTACTCTTTTCACGTACTGTTTTCTCCTATTATATAGTAGGGAAGTATGTGGTTTCAGATGCAGCCATGTTGTCATTTCAGACAGTTTATGTTGTTCATGAAGGCTACGGCAAACAATGAAGGACAGTATTTGATTAAAATGCAGTTCATGCGTGACCTACTTCCTCTGACTTAAGTCTCATGAGCAGCAAAAGACTCACCGCTATTGAAATCAGTTACAATGACCAGCTAAACGGGCCTTTTAATTCTCTTTTGGACTTCAGGAAAGACAAAAAAATTACCAACTTTAATGTTGTTATACCAACTCCTGATGTCCCTCTTTTTTCATCATTGTTTGTAAGCCACTTAGACTACCGAGATATTTTTGCAAGGTACCTTAAACTTCTCTGCAACATTCTTGGTTGGTTCGACCAGAAACTGAAGACACTGCATCATCATGGCTGGTGCTCACAGAAATCCTCCAAGAGAGCAAATAACACCGAAAAAAACAACAGGAAATGACAAAATGACTTCATAGCACAGAAAAGACATGTGCTGACCTAGCAGACTGTTTGTTGACTTTCACAACAGATCAATGATTAAACACAAAGCAGATGTATATGACAAATTTTTATGACCAAAACAGTCACACCTTGCCCTTGACCTAAATAAAGCAAAGCTTCAGGGGTTCAGTGTTGATACGACCCTTGTGGAAAAGGAGTGTGTTTAATTGTACTGAATGTGCACTTGTGGTGTACTTCAAATCCTAAAAGTATATTGTTTAAAAAAAAGTGAAATTAAATTTAATTTGAAATACAACTCTTAAGGGCACTTAAAGAGAGACACTTTCATGACTGTACCTTAACAAACTTAAGTAGACTTTTAAAACACGCACTTTGTAATAATGTCAAATTAATGATGTTATTAATAATCTTTTGTCATGCTTTAAAGAAGTGCACTTATTTTGATGTGTTGACTAACATACTAAAGGACATGTAAAGTACTTGATTATAATTTTAACTGTAGTGTGTTATTACGCTTAAAGTTCAAATGTTTAAATGTACTAAATTGCAACTTCATCATTATAAATGTAATCACAAATCTATTTAAATACATGACATGCAAGTTTCAATAGAAATGACATTACAGTGTATTTTAGTTTATCATAAATGCTTGTCAGTTCATTCAGCAGTAACTTTAATTGTATTTCAAAGACAATAGAAGTGATAGAAGTGAAATGTACTTCAAACTTACTTAAGTGGTTAAAAAAAGAACTGCTTTTAATATAAATGTAACTATATTATATTCTTTTAAAGTATATTATTTCCATAAAAATATAAAAATAATGATATTTTATCATTTTCTGTAGATAAAAAGTGCGCAAAATTCTCCACCATGATGCCAGAGTGTTGTGGCTCTTTTTTTCCACCTATTTTATCTGTCCGGTGAAAATCGAGTTATCAGCAAACACCACCAAAAATAAAACAATGCATAATCACCATCGTTTAGATCATTATGAAAAATAACTATCTATGCAAAAGCTGCTTGTCCATCATTAGAATAGACTATAAATATCTGGGGATGAACGCACACGTGACGCAAAGCAGTCTGTAATTCAGTCTGGTTGAGGATTATCCAAACAACTGGTTGAAGACCTAACAGCCTGACTTATATTAATAAAATAAGGAAGAATATAGTTGTTAATTAACTGTGAACTAAACAAGCCATTAAATAATAGCATAGATTCAGGAATTAATATCTCAGTGGCAGAGTATTATACAGAGCAATCCTAAATGTATTGTGAAATATGACTGAATACCAATTATAATTTGTGGTTTCATTCCTGAAGACAGAAAAACAAAAGAGCATTAGCATGGGCTCCTATACTGTAGCCTACATGCAATAATAGTGTCATGAGTTAAATATCTGCATTGAAGCTAGACTTCAAATGATTGTAAATATCATCAAGCATTTAATACAATGAAAACTTGTAATGTTATGACTGCACTGTAACGCTGACAAGCAGTCTAGACCTGAGTAAATGCTGGAAGAGACACATGACTTTGCTGCACTGCACAAGATCTTTCGTGTATATTGATGAGGTAATGCCCTTGAATGACATTCTCAAATCAGTCCGACACAACAGCATCTGCAGGAAATTCACACTACGAGAGTATGTAAACAACGCCATGCTATCTTTTCGTGACGTATCGGCTATATGAGAAAACAACATGCAGCAAAATATGTGCGAGAAAAAGACATGCAGAAATAAATCAGCATGCGTAGCTGCATATGCCTATGCATTCATCGCTGTACCTGCAGGAGGTGTGCTGTGTCGCTGGATGGATCCTTCGCAGGAGAAATTGTCAGAAAGTGTCTAGCGAGTCAAGTGGAGAATAAAGACTGCAGCGAACACTTGACCTTGTTTACAAGAGCCGAACACGATCCGAACGTCATTCGGGGGTTTCCGGAATCATCGATACGGAATGAAGGCGACTCCATGTTTATTGTGGTGAACTGCTAATATAATTCATAATAAGAAGTCATTGTACATGGAGAATTGGGTTCGGCACAAAATTTTAATTGTAAACCAGCTTATTGACAAGATAATGGGCAATGTTGGCAATTTAATGGCCAATTTTACACGCACCCAAATTTTATTTCAAAATATGGTTTATTTCTAAATAAAAAAAATAATTGAACAAAGTAATTAAGGCTATCCCTGCATAATAATCTTAACCACATTCTCAGACGTAGATATTAATAATACAACCTTACAAAATCCTCAACTTTTTGTAAATGGTCTCTCTTTATTTGATAAAGGATTTAATAACAATTTTATAAGAAATTCCTTTAATGTCGGATCCAGTCCTCCATGTAAATCAAAATGGTTTAAACCTTATTGTATATCTTGTCACAGCATTTGGACATTACCCTATAAATATTTTAATTCTAATAAACTAAAAGAAATTATGTACAAAATTATTCATAGGTGTTATCCTGTAAAAGCAGCCATTAGATATATTCGTACTGTTTGTGATAAATGTACTTTTTGTAGCACATAACTTAAAGATATTGAACATTTATTTTTGTATTGCCCTTTTTCTATTTCTTTTTGGACTGAATTTAAAATAGACATGACAAAAAAAAATTAAACAGAACTCTTAATGACATTTTCCTTTGTTTTCAAACCCCATATTTTCCTGAAAAACTAAATTATATTATTCATCTTTTAATTATTTTGTCTTATATTCATAAGACAAAAAGAACTCAAAAGAAACCCTTGAATATTACCTTTTATAACAACGATCACAAATATACTATTTATACAAAAAGCTTACAAAAAACGAAAAAGCTGTTCAAATTCATATAACTGCCCTGATATTATAAAGCACTTTTATTTCTGTATTTTATTGCTATTATTTTTAATAATTAGTTCTGAACTGACGGGAGTATAATGGCGACCGAACAGCTGCACTTTTCTTTTCCTTAAAGGTACAATATGTAAGAGTTTTGTAATAAAATATCCAGAAATCACTTGCACAGTGTGATATATATCCTGTAGTTGTGTACTTACAATATCCCAAAAGTTGCCAAAGATTTATAATTTCAGAGAAATGCCCATTTTAAATAATGGGCCGTCCCTCCCTGTTCACTCAATGACAAATATAGTTATCCCTGGTTTCCGCTTGTACTGCCATAGTAACCATGGCGACAGACGTAGAGAACTGCATGGTGCGTAACGTCTAGCTGCACGCTGTTGTTGTTTCTTTCAAACATTATAGATCATGACAAGCAGACTTTGGGACAAAAGGAGAACTAAAACGATTATCAATATCAGCGTGGTGTTTTCGAGATGCCGAGAGCTCCACATCCACGACTAACTTAGACTTGATAGAGCTCTTACATGTTAGACAGGTGCGCAAATGTACATAAAACTTCAATGTTATATAGTTCAACATGATGAAATGTTAGAATATGATCAGTATGTTATTCTAATGTTCATCTAGCTTACTGCTAGTCTCATACAGACAAACTAAATCTGAAAGCTGAATAAATAAACTTTCCATTGATGTATGGTTAGTTATGTAGGACAACATTTGGCCGAGATACCATTGTGCTGCATTCACTCACAAAAATAAATGTTTAATATAATTACGGTTGGAAATTTGCTAAATATCTTCTAGGAACATGATCTTTACTTAATATTCTAATGATTTTTGGCATGACAAAGAATACAATGTATTGTTGGCTATTGGCATAAATATACACATGCGACTGGTTCTGTGATCCAGGGTCACATATGCACTTTAGTGTGATAGTGTAGACCAAGTGAAACAGCGTTGCACCTCACAAGTTTCATTCGTCTAAGAAACTGAAACTTTGTTATTGTAAGACGTTAGCGACCTATAGCTGCGGAAAGACATAGTAGCTTTAAATTCATTATTTTCAATTCACTTCAATCATTTTGCAACAACACTGATACATTTTTCCATATCTGGAAAGAACTATTTTACATCAACAACTTTATCAAACGTTGTGAAAGTCATTTATTTCTTCTTGTCATGTGGGTGGCGGATGAACCCAGGCGCAGACAGTATGCAAATCACAGAACGTTTATTGTAGACAGAAAACAAAACCCACGAGGGGGCAAAACACGACTAGGACAAGGAATGGATGGCAGACTAGACTAGACAATGACTGTACAATAAACTGACAATTCTTCAAATAAACATTCACAAAGACAAGGCTCTACACTAAGTACTCACGGGTAAGAAATGGCAAGGTATAGCTACATAGACAGATTCGACAACATTCAGCATAAATTAGGCAATGAACCGACCCAAGACAGCAAACACAAGGGGACTAAATACCAAGAAACTAACGAGGGGAACAGGTGACGCTAACAAGGTAATCATGACTAAACAAGGATAACAAGGGGGCGGGGTAGCAAGACGAGACAACACAAGCACATGGCCCAAACAACAGACCATGCGCTTGTACATAAAACATGGGTCTGTCATGATCCTGCCACAATACTAGAAGAATACAAGGACATGGACATGATGGCAGAATCATGACAGAACCCCCCACTTAAGGAGCGGCTTCCAGGCGCTCAAAGGGACACTAAGCACAAGACAAGACGGAACGAGACATAGACAAAACATGGAAAACACTAATAACGGCATACATGAATAAACAATTACAGGGTTAGGGTGGAACAATAAAAACATCAAACATGGCAGGGGAGGTGGAGGAATCACAGGGTTCATGGGGGCAGGTCCAGGGAAGATGGGAAGACTGGGGATCTTGGGTCCACGGGATGAGGGCTGAGGACGAGGACTCTGGGCAGGCTTAGACGGAGACACACGAGGAGAGGTCTTGGGGGAAACAGTCCGGGGCTTAGTGGAGACAGGGAAAACAGTCCGAGAACTAGTGGTGACAGGGACAAACGGGGAAACAGTCCGGGGACTAGTGGAAACAGGGACAAACGGGGAAACAGTCCGAGAATTCGTGGAGACAGGGGCGACCGGGAAGACAGACTGGGATACAACTTCAGTGGTAGCAGGAACAGTTTCAGACACTGAGGACACAGAGGATGAGGAAATGGGACTCCTGACGGGGGACATAGCAGGTGAAGGGGCAGGACTGGGTGCAGCGCTCTCCGTGGCAGGCTTGGGTGCAACGCTCCCAGTGACAGGCTTGGGTGCAGCGCTAACAGGGACAGGATCGGGTGCGGCGCTCACAGTGGTAGGCTTGGGAGTAGAGCTCACAGACACAGTGGGCTCGGGACAAGACATGACGGGCACATCGAGGATCTTGACAAGCTTGGCAAGGTAGTCTGCTAGAGTCTCGGCAGCAACAATGATAGGCATCCGCTTACGAGCAGACACCGCTTGCAGGACTGCTTCTGCAGCTTGATTGGCCGCAGCTCTCACAGAGTCGGGCTCTGGAACAGCGCTTGCAGTAGCGGGCTCTGGAACAGCGCTTGACGAAGGATGCGAGGCTCCCCTCTTCCTCCTAGGTTGGGAAGCAATGGTCACAACAGGACTCGTGATCGGCTGGACGGGCTCAGCGGAAGACAAAACAGGAACTGGGAAGACCACTTCTGGTAGGGTGAGCTCAGATGACGATGATTCCGAAGGGGAATCCCACGAAACCCGTCTCCCTCGTTTACCACGGAGGTCAGTGGGTGTGGAAGACGCCTCTGGAGTCGTGGGGGAACCAGCCTGGTCCCCAAGCGTCGCAACGCCTATCATACGACCCTCCGGGATGACAGGAAGACAGGCAGAAGGTAAAGACCTCGAGGACGCCACCCCAGACTCCTCCCGGGAGAAGTGGTCATACAACCGGGAGAAGTTTGACAAGATCCACTCACCCTCGGGTGAGTATGGAAGGGTGACACTCTTCTTGTTGAGGGGGGATGACAACCAGACTTCTTCAAGGGGGTCCAGACGATGCTTGGCAGAGAAGGACAAATGGTCTGCTGGGTTCTTCTTTGGTCGGTTCATTCTGTCATGTGGGTGGCGGATGAACCCAGGCGCAGACAGTATGCAAATCACAGAACGTTTATTGTAGACAGAAAACAGGAAAACAAAACCCACGAGGGGGCAAAACACGACTAGGACAAGGAATGGATGGCAGACTAGACCAGACAATGACTGTACAATAAACTGACAATTCTTCAAATAAACATTCACAAAGACAAGGCTCTACACTAAGTACTCATGGGTAAGAAATGGCAAGGTATAGCTACATAGACAGATTCGACAACATTCAGCATAAATTAGGCAATGAACCGACCCAAGACAGCAAACACAAGGGGACTAAATACCCAGAAACTAACGAGGGGAACAGGTGACGCTAACAAGGTAATCATGACTAAACAAGGATAACAAGGGGGCGGGGTAGCAAGACGAGACAACACAAGCACATGGCCCAAACAACAGACCATGCGCTTGTACATAAAACATGGGTCTGTCATGATCCTGCCACAATACTAGAAGAATACAAGGACATGACGGTAGAATCATGACACTTCTAGAGTTCATGATTTCAATCCCTTGTGACCCAATATCTGAAATCTCAGAAAGTGCTTCTTCATCCCTCATCTTCTGCATCACAATTTTCCTCACATTTTGAACTGTGATTGTTTTCCAACATTATTTTCTCCGCTACTAATGTCATTTTCCACATTTTCACTCCTTTGTTCACAACCATTTCTGTAATTTCTGTGGTTACGCTATATTAAAGAAAATTAAAAATAAGAGTCCCTGTATCTCACTGTTACTGATTTATTGTGCAGCTCAAAGTATTATGGGTAAAATATCTCTATATCTCTTCTGAAACATCAACACAGTTTCACTGATGATCCAGAACCAACAGTAAACCCAGGATAGAGCCGCTGAGTGAATGTGGTCTGGACTGTGTGGATGAGGCTCATTGTGTCAGAGACGCTGTAGAAGGACAGAGTTCCTGCACTGTGATCCACACACACTCCTATTCTTCTGCAGATGGACTTTACAGGGTGAGAAGTGTGTGTGTTATTGTGCCAGAATGTGTAACTGGAGGAAGAGCAGTCCAAACTCCAGGACTGATCATTACATCCAAACAGACACTCATCACCATCTCCCTTCCTGCTGATGCTCTTATATGTCACTGATATACACACACGACTCCCAGTCCACTCAATCTCCCAGTAACAGCGTCCACACACACTCTCTCTACACAACACCTGACGGCAACAATCAAATCTGTCTGGATGATCAGGATACGGCTGCTTTGTGTAAGTAATCACTCTGTTCCTCTCAGAGAGACTGAGGTATTTATTCACTGTGTTCAGATCCAGAGTCAGCTGATGGGAATCTGATGGAGAGAAAACACATCAGAAACATGAATTATGAATCTGTCTGATCTTTTAATGCATCTGATCTCTTCATGAATCAATTTTCAATGTATTATCAGTGTCTCAGTACAGATGACCAAACATCCTGAACAAATCTTCATTTACATGATCAATTATAAAACTCTTCTATCATGATTTATTTCTCCTTCTACGGGAAGAACATGAACACATTCAGTGAGTTTTTCTGCTTGTTTTCTAGTGACTCACATTGTAGGAAGTCGTTCCTGGTCTTGGGATTCATGTTGGTGAATGTGACTGTGGAAATAAACAGACATGAACAGTGTGAAGAGAAATGACAAGATAAAATACATTGCATTTGAATTTAAGATGAAGTGTGATTTATAAACTGTTTTATAAATCATACTAATATTTCAGAAACGATTGTATGTTCAGATTTAGAGTCTTTCTTCACACGTCTGTATAAACGAGGCGCAGGACTTTACCTCCGTCTGAGATCTTCTTGATCTCCTCTTTGCAGAAATCCTCCAGTTTGTCTCTCAGCTGACGGACAGATTCTCTCATGCCATCAAAAGAGGAGAGAGAAGCGAAGGGAACGCCGGGTTCGTCTGTAGATTCAGGAGGTGCTGAGAGAGACTGGAAACTCTACAGAAAACAGAAATCAAAATCATCATCTCCACACTTCAGCCAATAACCTGCACTATATCAGATCTGTGCGGCTCTTGTAGACTTGACGTCTCTTCAGTGACTCACTTCAATCCAGCACTTTCACACAATCAGCTCATTTTTAATGGTAAATGTCCCAGGGCTTTGTAAGTGCATCTCTTTAAACAGAAGATGATCAGATGAGTGTCTGACTGATGATTATATGATAACACAACACTCGACTGAATCTGACTGAATTCCTGACAACATCTCAGTCAACGGCTCATTCTGCTCTCATGAAATGTTTCTCTGTCATAGCTGGATCTTGCTCAAGTCCACTATGATCCTGTTCTCCTAGATCTCTGTTACCTGCAGGAACTGGATGTGATCTTGTGTGTGTGAAAGCTGCTCCAGCTCAGCGTCTCTCCTCCTCAGATCATTGATCTCCTGCTCCAGTCGCTCCAGTCGTCCTTCAGCTCGACTCACTGCAGTCTTTTCCTGATCTCTGATCCGCTGTGTGACCTCAGAGCGGCTTCTCTCAATGGAGCGGATGATCTCAGTGAAGATCTTCTCACTGTCCTCCACTGCTGTCTGTGCAGAGCGCTGTTACACACACATCACAATCACACATTTGCTTTAGCAGGACTGACAGAGTCCAAACTGAGACGTCTCAAACTTCTCTTCTTCTCCAGACTCACCTTATGAGACTTCACAGCCTCTCTCAGATGCTGAAGATCTTTCTGTCTCTGCTGGATTCTCTGACGGATCTTCATCTGTGTCTCCTTCAGCTGTTTCTGGAGGACAAACCAATGACAGCAAAGACACATAAAACTACTGTCATACAAACATTAAAGTTACACGAATCCAGAATTGGTGGAGGTTAAAGATCTCACATGGTAAGTTTTTACTGTCTGGTTCAAACCACAGATTCATGGTTTCAATCTGATGTCAATGAATGTCATCAGTATTTCATCAGTGCCTAGTTTTATATCATTAGTATCATAATTTACTCTTCCTCAAGTCACTCCAAACCGTTATGACTTTCTCTCTATTGTGAGACACAACAGAAGATATTTTGAAGAATGTCTCATATATTTTAGTTTATACATTGAAAGTCAATGGAACAAAAAAGTTTCAAGCTCCAAAAAGGAGAAAAAGCATAAAAGTAATTTAAACAACTAGTGGTTAAAGAAAGGAGTACGCTAAATAAAATATGGTGACACGTCCATAACATCAAACCTCATTGGTTCTTACACGTCACAGTCACATGACTAAACATCATGTGTCATGACACAAACACCAGTGAAGTTTGATGTTTCTGATGTTATCATATTTGATTTGAGCTCCACATACATGAGTTTATCAATGATTTGATTTGGGAATCACAATTTGGCTCTTTTCAAAGTAGCATACTTTTGTGTATTAGTTTATTTATTTTAGAAATAATAAATACTTTGGAAGAAAATTATTGTGAAATAAGGGAATGTAATGTTTTCAGACACGTAATTGCATGTTAATTGCTATTAAATTAAAATGTATTATAGTTTAAATGTGAATATAAAGCAATTAGCTGAACTTAAGAGTGACTTTTTGACCCACCTATGTAGGATTTAAGTATTTAATGTAATTTTATAATTCTATTGAGTTAAATAGAAATTTTAAATATGATTAAAATATACTTTGAAGTGAAACATTTAATTTTACATAATAAAAATTGTACTTTATAAAGTGTACTTATGAAACAGTCATGAAAATTCATTTCATTAATATTTGCAAGTACACTTTTTTGTAAACATACTTTTAATTTGAAGTACACTACAAGTGCATGTCAATACACTTTAGCGTACTTCTTTCTTTCACCACTAGTTGTTTAGATCACTTTTATGCTTTTTCTCTTTTTTGGAGCTCAAAACTTTTTTTATTCCATTGACTTTCAATGTATAGACTAAAATATGAGACATTTTTCAAAATATCATCTTTTACGTCCCACATAAGAAACGCAGTCAAACCAGATTGGAACAACATGAGTAAATGAGTGAGTAAATGAAGACACTTTCATTTCTGCGTGATCAATCCCTCTCAGTTCATACCTGTGTCTCTGTCCTCTGTGCTGCAGTTGATACAGTGTTGTGGTTTTTATGTTCATACTCTTTACACCACACACAAATGCACTGTTGATCAGTAATACAGAACATTTCTAGCTCTTTCTCATGTTTACGGCAGATCATGTCCTGCAGTCGTCCAGTGGCATCAATCACTTTGTGTGGTTTACGAGAGTTATATTCCTCATGACGGTCAAAATGAGTTTGACAGTAAGATTCCTGACACACCAGACAGGACTTGACGGCTTTGTATTTTCTTCCAGTACAGACGTCACACTCCACATCTCCAGATCCAGCGTAACAGTCAGCAGGAAGTTTAGTCTTCTTCAGTTTCTCCACCAGTTCAGCCAGAATGATGTTTTTAGCTAAAGCAGGTCTTGGACTGAAGGTCTGTCTGCACTGAGGGCAGCTGTAGACTCTCTTCTCATCCTCCTGATTCCAGCAGTCTGTAATACAGATCTTACAGTAACTGTGTCCACAGTGGAGAGTCACTGGATCCTTCAGGAGATCAAGACACACTGGACACAAGAACTCATTCTGATCCACTGAAATTCTGGCTCCTGCCATTTTACCGCATGAAAACAGAGACACAAACACAAAACAGATCAACAATACTTCAGTTTCTGTTTCCCTGAACGGAGGAGTTGAAATTGTTTCCTGCTTGTGTGTTTGAGTGACGTTTGTAAAACAGGAGTGTCTGTGAAGCAGCTTCCTCATTCCTGGTCAATGAGAGTCACTTTCCTGCTGTGTTTATGTGCCCTAGTGGAGTCAAAAACATCGTAATTACGAGTTTAAAGCACATGAATAACAGAGAAGTTTTATCTATGAATGACAAACTCAAAATCCATGACTCTAGATGATGATCTCCTCCAGACTGGAAATTAGGGCAAATATCGGGACAGACGTCATGTAGTGTATTCTCCTTTTGTCTACAGCATTTAATTTTTTTTTAAATGTACAATTATTTGTATAGCACTTTTAACAATGGATATATCGTTTCAATGCACCTTCATAGAAATGAATGATTCTACTGTGCCAAAGCAATGTCCATATGTCAGAATGAACAGTTCTAAGATAATATAGATAATTACCCAACATCATGTATTAATTTAGGCAGAAACAAATTCCAAATTGTATTCTAGCTCCATGCATTATTTTATTTTTCAACACCTGTAATGGATCCACTGAAGGCAAGTTGTAGAGAACCCGAGTGCAGTTTATTACAAACAAAACCAACCAATTGCAATTTTTTTTTAAATTTAGCATTCAATTTGGGAAAAAATTGGCTATGGAAAAAACACTTATTAAAAATCTACCCACCCATCCAATAATGATGTTTTAGAAAATTTGCTCAAAGAATTAGACCATTTATCAAGAAAAAGCCAAATGTGCTTTTGTAAGATCTAGAAGAAAATGGCTGGAAGAAGGTTAAAGTACTTGTTTAGTCTCCAGAAAAGGAAGGCAGAAATGTGCCTAATTAGAAAGTTAAAAAATAAATGACACTGTTACTGAAGATCAAGGCATGATTTCTAAAAAAAAATCTAAATATTATACAGATATCTATTTATTAGGAGAAGTATAAGATAATTAAATTCTTCTGAAACAATTAGAAATCCAAAAATGCTATCTTTAGAAAGTAAAATTGAATGTTCCAAAAACCTTTGGAACCTTTGGAACAACAAATCCTCTGGAAATGATGGCCTTTCTTCAGAATTCTATAAAGCTTTTATAGACGATATATCTACATTCCTGTTAGCAATATGAGGCCATCAACAAGGGATCCTTACCTACATCACTCAGACAAAGTGTCATCGCATTGATCCCTAAACCTCAAAAAGATCAACTAGAAACTAGAAAATTGGTGACCTATATCATTATTTAGTACAAAACGTACGAAAAATGCTTTAAATGAGATAATTCATGAAACTCAATGTGGATTCATGAAAGTATGCCATATTTCCTCTAATATTGTTGTAATGTCTGTCTGTGTTCCCCCGGTCTTTGTGCTTTTGGTTCAGTCCTGTTCAGTTTTCCCGCTCCTCGTTTGTGTTCATGTATACCACGCCCCCTTGTTATCTTGTTTAGCTTGTTTGGCCTTGTATTTAAGCCCTGTGTTTCAGTCCAGTCTTTGTGAGTTCTTGTTGTTGTACCTTGATGTTGGTGGTTCTGTTCCTGAGTCTTGTGCCCTAGCCAGAGTCTTTATGTAGTTTGAGTTTGTTAAATAAAGTGTGCTGCAATTGGATCCTGCTTCCTCCTTGCTTCCACCTCATCATAACAGAAGAACACACCAAACTATGGATCCAGCAGTTGTCCACAACCAGGTACTAAGAAGATTTCTAGCCTCTATGTTTCAGGATGGCCAGCTGATCGAGAAGTATGTGAGGGACTTTTTGAACTGCTGCCATCTGGGATCGCTTAATGACATTGAGCTCATGGACCTGTTCTGGAGCGGGCTGGATGCGGATATCGCGCAACTGATGCCGGATGATTATACCGGTTGGACCCTAGAGGGATATATTGACCTGGCCCTTTACTTGGGGGGTTCGGCATCTACGGTGGGCTTGGCTGATGAAGCACCCTGCCAGTTCACAGTATCCCTGGAGCCTATCCACGTCCCGCCTGTCCAGCCAGAGACCGCCCAGCCAGAGACCGCCCAGCCAGAGACCGCCCAGCCAGAGACCGCCCAGCCAGAGCCCGCTGATCCTGCGCCAGAGCCCGCTGATCCTGCGCCAGAGCCCGCTGATCCTGCGCCAGAGCCCGCTGATCCTGCGCCAGAGCCCGCTGATCCTGCGCCAGAGCCCGCTGATCCTGCGCCAGAGCCCGCTGATCCTGCGCCAGAGCCCGCTGATCCTGCGCCAGAGCCCGCTGATCCTGCGCCAGAGCCCGCTGATCCTGCGCCAGAGCCCGCTGATCCTGCGCCAGAGCCCGCTGATCCTGCGCCAGAGCCCGCTGATCCTGCGCCAGAGCCCGCTGATCCTGCGCCAGAGCCCGCTGATCCTGCGCCAGAGCCCGCTGATCCTGCGCCAGAGCCCGCTGATCCTGCGCCAGAGCCCGCTGATCCTGCGCCAGAGCCCGCTGATCCTGCGCCAGAGCCCGCTGATCCTGCGCCAGAGCCCGCTGATCCTGCGCCAGAGCCCGCTGATCCTGCGCCAGAGCCCGCTGATCCTGCGCCAGAGCCCGCTGATCCTGCGCCAGAGCCCGCTGATCCTGCGCCAGAGCCCGCTGATCCTGCGCCAGAGCCCGCTGATCCTGCGCCAGAGCCCGCTGATCCTGCGCCAGAGCCCGCTGATCCTGCGCCAGAGCCCGCTGATCCTGCGCCAGAGCCCGCTGATCCTGCGCCAGAGCCCGCTGATCCTGCGCCAGAGCCCGCTGATCCTGCGCCAGAGCCCGCTGATCCTGCGCCAGAGCCCGCTGATCCTGCGCCAGAGCCCGCTGATCCTGCGCCAGAGCCCGCTGATCCTGCGCCAGAGCCCGCTGATCCTGCGCCAGAGCCCGCTGATCCTGCGCCAGAGCCCGCTGATCCTGCGCCAGAGCCCGCTGATCCTGCGCCAGAGCCCGCTGATCCTGCGCCAGAGCCCGCTGATCCTGCGCCAGAGCCCGCTGATCCTGCGCCAGAGCCCGCTGATCCTGCGCCAGAGCCCGCTGATCCTGCGCCAGAGCCCGCTGATCCTGCGCCAGAGCCCGCTGATCCTGCGCCAGAGCCCGCTGATCCTGCGCCAGAGCCCGCTGATCCTGCGCCAGAGCCCGCTGATCCTGCGCCAGAGCCCGCTGATCCTGCGCCAGAGCCCGCTGATCCTGCGCCAGAGCCCGCTGATCCTGCGCCAGAGCCCGCTGATCCTGCGCCAGAGCCCGCTGATCCTGCGCCAGAGCCCGCTGATCCTGCGCCAGAGCCCGCTGATCCTGCGCCAGAGCCCGCTGATCCTGCGCCAGAGCCCGCTGATCCTGCGCCAGAGCCCGCTGATCCTGCGCCAGAGCCCGCTGATCCTGCGCCAGAGCCCGCTGATCCTGCGCCAGAGCCCGCTGATCCTGCGCCAGAGCCCGCTGATCCTGCGCCAGAGCCCGCTGATCCTGCGCCAGAGCCCGCTGATCCTGCGCCAGAGCCCGCTGATCCTGCGCCAGAGCCCGCTGATCCTGCGCCAGAGCCCGCTGATCCTGCGCCAGAGCCCGCTGATCCTGCGCCAGAGCCCGCTGATCCTGCGCCAGAGCCCGCTGATCCTGCGCCAGAGCCCGCTGATCCTGCGCCAGAGCCCGCTGATCCTGCGCCAGAGCCCGCTGATCCTGCGCCAGAGCCCGCTGATCCTGCGCCAGAGCCCGCTGATCCTGCGCCAGAGCCCGCTGATCCTGCGCCAGAGCCCGCTGATCCTGCGCCAGAGCCCGCTGATCCTGCGCCAGAGCCCGCTGATCCTGCGCCAGAGCCCGCTGATCCTGCGCCAGAGCCCGCTGATCCTGCGCCAGAGCCCGCTGATCCTGCACCAGAGCCCGCTGATCCTGCGCCAGTCCTGTTCAGCCCAGAGTTTCCTTCACCGCTGGTCCTGCCCAGCCTAAAGCCCTCTTCACCGCTGGTTCTGCCTTTTTCTCCTGAGCCGGTGCCTTCTCCAGGCTACGACCCCGTAGCTACCCCCAAGAATTTTTTTGGGGGGGGCAGTAGGCCACCACCATGGCCACCCGAAGGGTCCTCTCCAGCATGGCCGCCCGAGGGTCCGACAGCTCCGCCCTGGACACCCGAGGGTCCGACAGCTCCGCGCTGGACGCCCGAGGGTCCGACAGCTCCGCCCTGGGCGCCCGAGGGTCCGACAGCTCCGCCCTGGACGCCCGAGGGTCCGACAGCTCCGCCCTGGACGCCCGAGGGTCCGACAGCTCCGCCCTGGACGCCCGAGGGTCCACAGCCTGCTCCGCCGTGGCCTCGCCCTCAGCCTGCTCCGCCGTGGCCTCGCCCTCAGCCTGCTCCGCCGTGGCCTCGCCCTCAGCCTGCTCCGTCGCGGACACGCCCACAGCCTGCTCCGCCCTGGCAGTCTGTTCGTCCAGCTCCGCCCATGTTCCATGGCCCAGGTCCGCCATCGCAAGACCCCGGTCCCGTTCCCTGCACGGACCTGGCCCGCCATCCCTCCCCCGGGACCGCCTCCGCTCCACCACCCTCCCGAACTATGTCTCTAGTTTTGATGGGCGTCGGGAGCCGCCCATAGAGGGGGGGCTATGTTGTAATGTCTGTCTGTGTTCCCCCGGTCTTTGTGCTTTTGGTTCAGTCCTGTTCAGTTTTCCCGCTCCTCGTTTGTGTTCATGTATACCACGCCCCCTTGTTATCTTGTTTAGCTTGTTTGGCCTTGTATTTAAGCCCTGTGTTTCAGTCCAGTCTTTGTGAGTTCTTGTTGTTGTACCTTGATGTTGGTGGTTCTGTTCCTGAGTCTTGTGCCCTAGCCAGAGTCTTTATGTAGTTTGAGTTTATTAAATAAAGTGTGCTGCAATTGGATCCTGCTTCCTCCTTGCTTCCACCTCATCATAACAAATATTCATTCAGTTATTGATTTAGTACAATATAGCACTTACTAAATGCTTTTAATTGTATACTTGAATACTTTTTTAGAAAATTTAGAATTTTAGAAAAGCTTTTGATACAGTAAGCCATAAGTTTATTTGATTCCTTAAAACTCTTTGGTTTTGGGCAACATTACATAAAAAGTGTGAAAACTATGTACTGTGGTAGCATTAGCTTGTAGCAAATTAGCTCTAAAGAAATAATAATCAATCATAACTTGTTATAATTGATTATGAATATTTGGATCAGTTAATAGAATTAACTTAAATTAATGTTACAATCAATCCACCTGTTCGTCCCGTGAACACTCAGTGTTAATTGTTTATCAATTGTAAGAAATGTTAATTTCCGAGGGAGGGAAATATCTTTCTTACTGTGCAGTACTACTAACAGCCTGTAGTCAAAATCTAAATCGTAAAAAAAAAACTTGTTGCAAGCGTAGAATCAGAACCAAATACATATTGTGCACAAGTTGTATTAACTAAGTCACAAACACATAACTAACATACAAATAATTACACATACATGGGTAGATGGTAAGTGACAGAATGAAACCGGAAATGAAATGAAGCTACGGAAAAGATTAATTGAAGGTGAAAAAAACCATCAGCTTATTATTTTCAGAACACCTCATTAAATGTATACTTGCATGGCCTTTGCAGTGAAAACATTTCCTGAAAAGAGTGTCAAGAGTTGAAGTTGCAATCGTTTTCTTCACCGTTGGATAAAGAAGATATGATGAACTTCCATGGTTAGTTCGACTCTGCTATGTTTGAAAGATCTCTCTCTCTATGAGCACATGGCTGGTTGTGAGTCAAGGCCGCGCTGAGGCCACGCAGGACAGCACAACACCCAGAACGTACCGAGAAGGCCAAGAGAGGGAAGGGCTTGTGTAGAGGTCAATTAAAGCTTGAGAAAGGTCCCACCTTTCAGGGTTGGCTCAACCAATAAGAAAGCGGGAATTTCCAAGTGGGAAATTCCTCTGTTGGGAGGATTTATGACTCAATCTCAAATGTGGTTAGACATAGCCCTTGCCGTTTGTGTCCATTTATATTCAGATAGATATAACAAACACACACTGCATTCTAAGAGAAGGCGATGTACACTGAAGTGTGAGTCATTAAATGAGGATTAATTAGATAGGAGACACGATACAGGTGGAGTTATATTGAGCGTTGGTTGTACCATAAAATACATATGGTATCAAAGACATAATAGTACACAAGACGGTAAATCATTCACACAGTGTTCTGGAGTGGATGTTCATTTATAGATCAGTTTGTCGATAAATTGATGCAGGAAATTTTGTTTTTAAGGGCTGTGGGTCGTTTCTATGGCCTTTGCTTTTTCCACGTTTTAACAGCAATAAAACCAACTTATCTGATTGTAGTCATGGTAACCAAGACCCTTCTTGCCCTTGTTGGGGGGATGGGACCAGAGATCCCAGAGTGAGTTTTAAAGATTATTTGTTAAATATAACAAATAATTGTGTCTGATTTGTCTCAGTCGTTACAGATTCCCCCTTTTAGATCATTGTTGCCTATCCTATGGACAACCACGAGCAACTTTGAAAGTGTAGAAAGATCAGACACACCTCTGGCATACAAGGCTGGGTGGCCATGCTGGCCTCTGGTTGTTTGTGTTTCCTGGAGCGGTGGTCGTTCCACGGCAGTTGATGCAGACAGTAGCCAAGTCCAGGTCTCTGAGCTGGGTTGGGCAAGGAGTCGGAAGCTTGTACTTTACAGGACAATCACTCCGCGCAAGTAGCAGTGCTTCACCTTCTGAGAATATAGTTCCCAGTATGTATATGGTTAAAAGATGCCTGTATCTCAAATGACCTTTTTATTTGTACACACTGTGACTATACAAATCACAACATATAGATAATAAAATGTTTGCGTTATTTTGTCACTTATGGGAGCAGTATGCTAGCTGGAGCCATTTACTTCCAGTCTTTGTGCTAAGCTAGGCTAGCGGTGGGTGAATCAGACAGAGTTACAGCACGCATGGAGATGAAAAGGGTATGAATGGACTTATCTAGCTCTGGGGGATACGGTGAAAAAGCTTAAGTCCCATAAAGTTGGCGTGTTCCTTTATTAGATCATGATGACTCACAAGTTGGGTATTTGTGCTAAATCTGCACAGATTTTGCTTACATGAACTTCCCCAGCAAAGTGAGTAAACATAATAAGTAACACGCTAAATTGGCTAGTGATTTGACAGCGTTACCCGCCATGGTTCATTTTTACCTGCATTTGGTGGGTGTAAATTTCAAACCCTGTATGTATATGTTTGCAATGCATGTTTGTATGTAAGCATGTATGCATGCATGTATGTACTATATGTTTGTATGCATGCATGTATGTATTGTGACAAGTTGCCAGCAGCTCATCAAGCGTCGCCCCAGGCAACACACACAAACCAGCTGGGGAGCAATCGCTAAGCCAAGCTGATGGCATTCAGTCAATCATCTAGAGAAGGATATAAACGCCAGTGGAGAAAGAAGAGTAGAGATTTTTCTCTCAAAATGTACCACCAAACACTGTTGTCGTGCAAATGAACGGCCGGAACGCATTAAAAGTTTTCAGTTAAAACTGTGTCATGTAAGTGACCCCTAAGTTAATAACTAATGATCTTTGCAACAGAACTGAATCAATCACAATCTTACTTTAGCTGGACAATAACTTTATTCAAGAGCTGCTGTAAAGCCAAAAAAAAATGTTACTTTTAATTTTATTATCTATTATCACTGTAAAGCTGCTTTGAAACAATCTTTATTGATAAAAGCGCTATATAAATGAAGGTGACTTGACTTGACTCAACTGAAACTAACGCTTGTACTTTTGTTTCTTTGCCAAAGAGTGATTAACAGGAGGTTGGTGTTACAGACTCTTTGCTGGTAGACCTCCACATAGACTGAACACTGTCTGCTCAGTGTACTTTCACCCTCACTCGCCCAGACCACAAAGACACTCTCACTGGAAAAACTAAAAGAAGCACGATTTCACGGAGACACAGACCTGAGGATTAGTCAAGCATCCACTGGTCTACTTTCCTTGCATTTACTCACTTGAAAATAAATACACCCTCCGGGTTGAACTCACTTCCTTGCTCCGTTCTTCTTTTTCCCCTCAGGAACCCGCTACATTGGTGGAGAATGCACTCAAATAAGCTACAGCTGTGGATGTAGTAGAAAGAGTCACTGGGGATTGGCTGTTGCGGTCCCCTCCCCACCCTCACCGCCGAGCTGTGCGACTCACCAACCCAACCACACTGGCTGAACTGGTGGAGGCAGTGGACCTTTCAGAGGCATCACTTGCGAGGGACTCGGGGGAGCTCAAACAGTATTGTTCTCTGCCACTCCCGGTACCTGGTTGCTGGAAATTGGTGTTATTCCTTATCTGCCAGTGGCCTTGCTTTTGGGGAGAGACTTGATCGGGTTGGACCAACTCCCATGCAGGACAGAGCAGCCCAGTCACCGGAAAAAACTGCCGGACCGAAAGGAAGTCGCCAAGCTTACCTTGCTTCAGAGAGTGAGAGAGTGGGTGAGTCAGCCAGTACTAATGTTGATGTCTAAGGGAGACTAAATAGGAAAGCAAACAAAGAGGGTAACGAGGGAAACTAGGTGAAACCAATAATCCAATAACGAGGTAACAAGGTGGGAGGGGCTAGACAATCCACAAGAGCACATGGCACACAGAGAATTCATGACAGCCATACACTCACAGTAAACAAGACCATACACAAACACAAGACCAGGAATTTCACGGCTCTTCTATTCAAACCAAGAATAACCAGAATAGCTGTGACAGAAACGTGACAACAATACTTGTACTTTTACTTTCAGTACTTGAGTAGTAAATTTTAAAATAATCTACTTGCAATGCTTAAGTACATTTTTTTGAATACTTTAGTACTTCCACTTAAGTATGGTGCTTAAAGAGCACTTCAACTTCTACTCAAGTCACTTTTTTGATAGAGCACTTGTACTTCTACTCAAGTCTGTGTCTCTAGTACTTTATACATCTCTGCTTATGTGATGTTAGAGTAGAGATGTGCTGGCTCCTTTAAGAGCAGATGATGTCATCAATGTTAGACCAGGTTCAGTCTGCTGGATGGAAGATTGCTGTCCTTTATTGTGGTTTCATTATGAGCCATCTGCAACATTTCTTGTCTTTTGGGAGTTATCGTTGGTATGTACATTTATGTTAAGATATAATTTAACTTTAAAATTATCTTCACACTAAGAAAATGGCATTGATGCAAAAATACCCTTTTGGAGCCTTTTTTTATTTTTAATAGTGTATTCAGTAGAATGAACAGTACAGTAAAACTATCGGCTTATCTATATTTGAATATTTCTAAAGAATCATGCAGAAGTTATGAAAGCCTGATCATCTCATTTACAGGCCTATAAGAGGATTTTTACTCATGGGAACCAAGCCTTGAACAGTGATATCAGAAACGCAATAACAGTGGTTACGTACAGGAAAAAAAAGATAACATCTATTATTGTGGCCACTCTGGTCCAGCACAGGGGTTTCCTCTCTTGTTGGTTTTGATGAGCAACAGCCTGTAACTCCATGAGGATCTGCTTCAGGACGTTAAGAGTGTACGGCCGCTCTTCATTGCTGTCTGCAACTGAGTCTGAAGGGCCCTCTGTGTTCTTTACCGTATCTGTGAGAGGAATTATACATGTATATATATTGAAACATAAAATGTTTTATCAAGGATCAATTTCTTTTGAAGAACTCATAAAAGAGTGAAATAAATTTTCATTTTTCCCTGCCTGCTGCAAAAAGTTCTGATATAGAGATCTCAGATAGCATTTACAGCTCATGAACAATAAGTTCATGGAGCAAAGATGCCAACATCCAAGTCACAGTTAGATGAATAATGGGAATGTGCATGGATAACTAACTAATAAAATGCCTCTCTTTATTAGATGTTGGGTAAATATTTACCAGAAAGAGTAGATGTGCTTTCCATTGCTGCTACTGAAACTGTCTGATTTCCTTTAGCCATCAGAAAATTCACAAAAATAGTCTCCAGAACACTGATGCCCATGAGAGCGAAGATGACAACACAATAAACCCCTGTAAAAACATTAATAAAAAAAATTATATTAAAAAATATTCAAACGTCAAACGTTTTGTGGAACAAAAATATGTTTTTGAAAGCAGTATCTTGTGCTCACCAAGGCTGCCTTTACAATAAAAAGCAGTAATATTGTGAAATATTGTTTTCAGTTTTAATATTTTTTTAAATGTAATTTATTCTGAAATAGTCTACAGTGTCACATGATCCTTCAGAAATAATAATTTGAATATGCTGATTTGCCACACATACAGTCATGTAAATGAACTCACCAATCAGTGGGATATCACTGGCAGTAGAGGGCAGCATGTCTTTAAGAAGCAGCAGTAACACAGAAATCGACAGAAGCAAAGTTACTTTAAAACCAAGCTTCTCTCCTCCACTTGAATCGATGAAGAAGGACGCCACATCCAGCACAAGGAAGTAAAATACTGGCATCAGAAAAATAATGACATACAGTAAAGGTCTCCTCTTTATGGTGATCTGCAAGAACAGAAACTTGTTTAAATGCTTCATCACAGCAGCTTTACATTAACATTGGAGTCTGTATCTTATCGAAGTCAAAAGTTCTATTACTGAGAAACTTGTTTTCTCTAGCAGTGGTTTTCGTATTTTCTAGCTTTTAAATGAATGCTATGAAGTTACACTGAGATATATACATGAACTATATAATGAAGGAAATTGTTATCTGAAAGGTGAAAAAGTATACTTTAACATACCTTTAAAAAGAGTACTTATTATGGAAAGAATATACTTTGAAAGAATATACTTAAGTGTGATCTGAATAAAATTATTTTGGACACGTAACTGCATGTTATTTAACAGTTAAATGACAATGTTGTCAGGGAATATACCAGACTCAAAGGTAGTTATCAGGTGGGAAGACGACACAGGTTTATTGCGCAGCAGCGATGTACAAGCCGGTGTAAAAGTGGCATTGTGTCCATAATCGTCACAGTTTCATAGTTCTTTTACTGTTGAGATTTAGCTGAAACCCCTATAGGCTGTTTAATAACTGGGTCTCGCTCTGACAACTTGCCCCATATACAGTATTGTGCCAGCATGAGTCTTATCCTTACTGAAGTGACTTGAAGTGCACCATTCACATTAATGATAATCTATAATTATGCGATTCTTATCGGTCTGCTCTGTACCGTGTATATCAGCTGATCCTGTTCTTCTCCTAGAGGATTGGCACGGCCTTTAGAAATATTTATATTGAGGAGTTCCCACTCTCCCTGGGTCTGAAAGGCCTTCTTGGAGCTGAGAGTCAGGAATGATGCATCAGAGAAAGGGTTGATCAGGAGCTCCTTGCCTGAGACAAAACCAACAACATACATTACAATGACTTAAATATGCATAGGATGGGATTTTTTGTTGTTGTTGTTTGTCTCACTACCACATGAATGCATGAAGGGGGTCAAACTGAGCCGTATTCACCAGATGACCTTCTATTTCTGCCATGATTCTGAAGGTCACATGCAACGGACATTTTACTATCCATAGAACATGGGAGAGGAGTGGTGAAGAGCATGGAAATCACTTTAGCTCACATGACAATGCTAACATGGTGGCGGTGTACATTCAGACTGCATTCATACCACACACATTCATGCTTGATAATATTCATACTATACACGTGTATGTTTTGTAACAGTTCTTCATCAATTGTAGAACCTACTCAGACAGTTTATGAGTTGAGTATAAACTTCCCAAAAGTTTGCTTAGAAATGTGCACATTTATATAAAATGTTCTGTCTCTCTCTGAAAAGATCATTTTCACACGGTCTGTGGGAAACGTGGGGAGTAAAGTTCAAATGTTAAAGTTATATCTAAATGAGTTTGTTAAGAAAAAGTACAACTGCATTTTATAAAGAATAAATGTCAGCTTTTGTAATGCATATATGGCCTACAAGGAAAGTGGACAAATAGACATGTTTAATATATATAAAAACATTTGTGTATCTTCAATTATTTCATTCAATAATTCATCTTCAAGTTTTTTGGTTCACGCATTTTAGAGTTAAAAATGTTTGGCAACATCAGGGTTGTGCACCAATATTTTGTCAAAATTAATGATGTTTTTGATTGTTTAATTTCTCCTGAATTGTAATTTAGTATTTTTTCCCCCTGTCATTTCAATTCAAATGCCAATTCCACTCAATTTCACATTCATTAATTCTTCATTTTTTTAATTTTGCCCAACCCTGATCATCATTGATTTCTGAGTTTCATATGTACTTGAATGTATTGGAGACTGAAGGGTAATATTGCAGCTTTGGACGTCAAAGGGAAACTGGTGAAGGTCCATCTTGCAGGCCGAGGTCAGAGCTAAAGTGTTAGATGTGAGAATAATGCCTTCATTACGCAACTGCACATGTTGATTCTCTATTGTTGCAAACTCTGTCTTGACGCTAAATAGAAAGAAAAAGAAGAAAGTAGTTCAATAAAATCAAATGCAAACTTTAAAAGGTATAGATCAACCAAAAAATTAAAATGATGTCATCCATTACTCAACTTCATGTGTTTCCAAATGCTTTCATTCATCATCGAAAGATAAATGAAGAATCTTTTTTTTTTTATCAAGTTTGAGAGATTTCTGTTCTTCCAATAAAAGTCTATTCTACTAAAACGTTCAAGCTTGTAAAATTAAACCATTTGATTCGAGCGGTTTAATCCAAGTCTTCTGAATGTATATAACAACTTTAAATAATAAGAAGGTTTAATTTAGGCTTTTATTCACATTTATTCAATCGAAGGGAATGAAAGTATTGTGGGTTTAAGACAAAATGAGGGTGAGTAAATGATGCCTGAATGTTCATCTTTGGATGAACTAACCAACTCTTCAAAGACTATGGAGATTCAGAGCTTTTTTTCACTTGTTATATTATGGATCTTGTTAAAAACAGACTAGGAGATCTTCCTTTCTTAACATTGGGATCTTCAGAGCAGTGGGTGCTGGTTTCACAAAAGTGCTTGTTTTGTCCTTTAAAACTTCCTTCCTTCCTTCCTTCCTTCCTTTTCCTTCTCCTTCTCCTTCCTTCCTTCCTTCCTTCCTTCCTTCCTTTTCCTTCCTTCATTCTTTCCTCCCTTTTCCTTCCTTTTCCTTTTCCTTCCTTCTTTCCTTTTCCTTCCTTCCTTCCTTCCTTCCTTCCTTCCTTCCTTCCTTCCTTCCTTCTCCTTCCTTTTCCTTCCTTTTCCTTCCTTCCTTCCTTCCTTCCTTTTCCTTCCTTCCTTCCTTTTCCTTCCTTCATTCTTCTTTTCCTTCCTTCCTTCCTTCCTTTTCCTTCCTTCATTCTTCTTTTCCTTCCTTCCTTCCTTCCTTCCTTCCTTCCTTCCTTCCTTCGTTCCTTCCTTTTCCTTCCTTCCTTCCTTCCTTCCTTCCTTTTCCTTCCTTCCTTTTCCTTCTCCTTCCTTTTCCTTCCTTCCTTCCTTCCTTCCTTCCTTTTCCTTCCTTCCTTCCTTCCTTCCTTCCTTCCTTCCTTCCTTCCTTTTCCTTCCTTCATTTTCCTTTTCCTTCCTTCCTTCCTTTTCCTTCCTTCCTTCCTTCCTTCCTTCCTTTTCCTTCTCCTTCCTTTTCCTTCTCCTTCCTTCCTTTTCCTTCTCCTTCCTTTTCCTTCCTTCCTTCCTTTTCCTTCCTTCCTTCCCTCCTTCCTTCCTTCCTTCCTTCCTTCCTTCCTTCCTTCCTTCCTTCCTTTTCCTTCCTTCCTTCCTTTTCCTTCCTTCATTTTCCTTTTCCTTCCTTCCTTCGTTCCTTCCTTTTCCTTCCTTCCGTCGTTCCTTCCTTTTCCTTCCTTCCTTCCTTCCTTCCTTCCTTCCTTCCTTCCTTCCTTCCTTCCTTCCTTTTCCTTCTCCTTCCTTCCTTCCTTTTCTTTCTCCTTCTCCTTCCTTCCTTCCTTCCTTCCTTTTCCTTCTCCTTCCTTCCTTCCTTCCTTCTCCTTCCTTTTCCTTCCTTCCTTTTCCTTCTCCTTCCTTCCTTCGTTCCTTCCTTTTCCTTCCTTCCGTCGTTCCTTCCTTTTCCTTCCTTCCTTCCTTCCTTCCTTCCTTCCTTCCTTCCTTCCTTTTCCTTCCTTCCTTCCTTCCTTTTCCTTCCTTCATTCTTTCCTCCCTTTTCCTTCCTTTTCCTTTTCCTTCCTTCTTTCCTTTTCCTTCCTTCCTTCCTTCCTTCCTTCCTTCCTTCCTTCCTTCCTTCCTTCCTTCCTTCTCCTTCCTTTTCCTTCCTTTTCCTTCCTTCCTTCCTTCCTTCCTTTTCCTTCCTTCCTTCCTTTTCCTTCCTTCATTCTTCTTTTCCTTCCTTCCTTCCTTCCTTCCTTCCTTCCTTCCTTCCTTCGTTCCTTCCTTTTCCTTCCTTCCTTCCTTCCTTCCTTCCTTTTCCTTCCTTCCTTTTCCTTCTCCTTCCTTTTCCTTCCTTCCTTCCTTCCTTCCTTCCTTTTCCTTCCTTCCTTCCTTCCTTCCTTCCTTCCTTCCTTTTCCTTCCTTCATTTTCCTTTTCCTTCCTTCCTTCCTTTTCCTTCCTTCCTTTTCCTTCTCCTTCCTTTTCCTTCTCCTTCCTTCCTTTTCCTTCTCCTTCCTTTTCCTTCCTTCCTTCCTTTTCCTTCCTTCCTTCCCTCCTTCCTTCCTTCCTTCCTTCCTTCCTTCCTTCCTTCCTTCCTTCCTTCCTTTTCCTTCCTTCCTTCCTTTTCCTTCCTTCATTTTCCTTTTCCTTCCTTCCTTCGTTCCTTCCTTTTCCTTCCTTCCGTCGTTCCTTCCTTTTCCTTCCTTCCTTCCTTCCTTCCTTCCTTCCTTCCTTCCTTCCTTCCTTCCTTTTCCTTCTCCTTCCTTCCTTCCTTTTCTTTCTCCTTCTCCTTCCTTCCTTCCTTCCTTCCTTTTCCTTCTCCTTCCTTCCTTCCTTCCTTCTCCTTCCTTTTCCTTCCTTCCTTTTCCTTCTCCTTCCTTCCTTCGTTCCTTCCTTTTCCTTCCTTCCGTCGTTCCTTCCTTTTCCTTCCTTCCTTCCTTCCTTCCTTCCTTCCTTCCTTCCTTCCTTTTCCTTCTCCTTCCTTCCTTCCTTTTCTTTCTCCTTCTCCTTCCTTCCTTCCTTCCTTCCTTTTCCTTCTCCTTCCTTCCTTCCTTCCTTCTCCTTCCTTTTCCTTCCTTCCTTTTCCTTCCTTCCTTCCTTTCCTTCCTTCCTTCCTTCCTTTCCTTCCTTCCTTCCTTCCTTTTCCTTCCTTCCTTCGTTCCTTCCTTTTCCTTCCTTCCGTCGTTCCTTCCTTTTCCTTCCTTCCTTCCTTCCTTCCTTCCTTCCTTCCTTCCTTCCTTCCTTCCTTTTCCTTCTCCTTCCTTCCTTCCTTTTCTTTCTCCTTCTCCTTCCTTCCTTCCTTCCTTCCTTTTCCTTCTCCTTCCTTCCTTCCTTCCTTCTCCTTCCTTTTCCTTCCTTCCTTTTCCTTCCTTCCTTCCTTTCCTTCCTTCCTTCCTTCCTTTCCTTCCTTCCTTCCTTCCTTTTCCTTCCTTCCTTCCTTCCTTTTCCTTCCTTTCTTTTCCTTCCTTCCTTCCTTCATTTTCCTCCCTTCCTTTCTTTCTTTCTTTTTCCCTTCCTTTCTTTTCCTTTTCCTTCCTTTTCCTTCCTTCCTTTTCCTTTCTTCCTTCCTTCCTTCCTTCCTTCCTTCCTAACGATACGACGTTAAACCGAGGTCCTGACTCTCTGTGGTCAATATAAATCCCATGCCACTTCTTGTAAAGTTAAGGTGTAACCCTGGTGGCCTTGCCACATTCCCATCAATCATGGCCAATCATGGCCTCCTTATAATCCCCATCCACTCTATCACTCTCTCTCCTCCTGTGTGGTGAGCGCACTGTCGCCTTTGTTCTGTGGCTGTCGTCGCATCATCCAAGTGGATGCTCACACTGGTGGTGATTGAGGAAATATCCCGACATGATTGTACAGCACTTTGGGTGTACAGTAGTACATATGAAAAGTGCTATATAAATGCCTTATTCATTCCTTCCTTCCTTAGCAAACCACTTACTTACTTAGCAAACCATGCTGAATAACACAACAAAAGTGTTCATATACCTTTCAATTATGTTGATGTCTGGAATCCAAACCATATCTTTTTTAATTGAAGAGAAATAGATCCCACAAAACTCATCAGGATTCCACATTGTGAACTCACTGTACCAACCCTGCAAAGTTATGGGTATAACGTTAACAGTAATTATAACTAGTGGTCAAGCGACTTGGTCCAATGTAACAATTTTGACAAGTGGCTTTAAAAAATATATATATATATATTAAAGTGTAACTTTGTTTTTATTTTTTAGTATCTGCATATATAATATGTTATTTAAAATAAATGAGACCTTTCAATGTCTAAAACACCTGATAAAACACCTGATTACACATGTGATGGTTTTATAAGTTGGGTAAAACTGTGTGTGAAAAGGGTTCTGAAAACACTTACAATTATAACTGTGATTTGTGTTGAGATGCTCTGGGCTTTTTCATCCTTTAGAAAGAAAGAAATGTTGAGTGATGATAATACAACGGCGTGACATCCTGTGTCATTGACATTTAAGTAAATCATGCTGGATTTATACCACTTCTGTGATGGAGGTCACAAGCAGGTTCATATAAACCATGGTAGGAGTTGTCCAGTTATGCACGGGCCGTAGGGACGTCATCTGAACGTCACTTTTGTCCAAGCCGAGATGCTCGAGAAGTGCCTTGTAACTGCAGTTTTCAGCCGCAGACACACACCCTGGACAGACGACACTTCATCTCCTTCATTTACAGAGATGGAATATGTTCCTTTTTTTCTGTTCAACATTCGTCCTTCCATAAATATACTTCTCAACTAGTGTGTTTTTTCCAATAATAATAATAATAATCATTTTAAAAGGGAGATATAAAATGCAACTATGCTTATGACCTGTTCGGTGAACATGGTTTCACCAAGTAAAACATGTTCCTGCATCAACATCTTTGTTGATTCTGGAACAACAATCCAATCCACCAATCAGATTACAATCAGTTTACAGTTTATGTCAAGTTTAGGCTTACAATCAGGGTTAGGTGCTTTTACATCAGTGTTTTTCACCTACTATTTCCCTCTGGTTTTAGGGATAAGTTATGGGTAGAGTTTGGTTTAGGGGTAGGGATAGGGTTATGAGTACATTTTTACGAACTGAATGTAACGTTTTTCGAAAACTTAAATGTATGCTAACTGAAATTAAATGAAAATGCATCATACTTTAAGCAGTTAGCAGATTTTAAAAGTGTATTGACCCACTTAAGTAGGACTTTAGAACATCTTTATATGTAATTGCATGATTACTTCTACTGTCTTTGAAATAATTATGATTAAAGTCACTGCTGAATACTGACTATGTATAGTCAAGTATACTGACTATACTTTAGTATGATAAACTAAAATGTAATTTCTATTTTTAATATATTTGTACTTACACATTTGTAATGATGAAGTAGCAATTTAGTACACTTAAAATATATATATGAACTTAACACTTAAAACATAATAATGATTTAAAATGTACTTTAAAGTAAAGCTTAATTTGAAATTATTGCAAAGTGCACTTTTTAAAAGTCTACTTAAGTGTGTTAAGAAACATATGAAAAGCCTCTCTTTAGTGCACTTGGCCTTTTATTTTATTAATATTATATTATCTGCAAGTAGTTTTTTTGAAATATACTTTTAAGATCTGACATAAGTGAATGCAATAAAGCTCAATTCTTTTTCATAAGTGTAGATAGCAAAATAAATATACATATCAAATCAAAAGGCTGTGTATCAAAGCAAACTGCAGTATTTTTGTGCAAATTCATCTGTCATGTGACTACTTGACACACACTCATCCTCAAACACCAGGGGCAAAACTGCACAACACAACAACAGAAACAGTTAGACATTTAAAAACCGACTTACCGACTGAGGCAAGATAAAATATTAGCCACTGTAGATCCATGGCAAATAGTCAAATAGAGATGCAGTATTGAACCGTTGACTGTCATTTGGTCACATTTATATAGTGTGAATGAAAAGCATGTCCAACCTCCTCTCGTGTTCTTAGTGGCGCAAAAAAAAAAAAAAAAATTCAACCTGCTGATGTCATACCTATATGCCATTAATATACATGCTTCGTCTGATGTGCTGTTTGACAGTTTGTTTGTTACACAGAATAAAGTGTATGTCCTCATGGGCTGATAAAACTTTGAGTGTTATTTGCTTTAAAAAAGAATTGACTACATAATCAGATTGTGGCGGCTGCATGACTTTATGATCATAATGAATTATGTTCTCAGATTATTCATTCATAAATGTATCATGACATGCACACGTTATCTGTAACAAATCCATTAATCATAAACACCTGCTTACACTTCATGTTGTGGATTGTGGATTTATAAGGAGTCTTTGTTATAAACAGAGACATATTGACACCATTCTAGCATTCTTTTCCAGACCATTATTATTTAGTCTGCTTGAACAGAACTTAATCAGATTTAAATAAAATGATTTATATGCTACATGACTTACCTGTGCGTGTAACATCAAACAGACGGATAAAAGATGTCACAAAACCCACTGGTGCAAATGCAAACAAACCTTATGCAGTGAGTGAGTCAAGACCTTTGTTCAATACTTCATTCAAAGGACAGAGCCCTTGTATCATACAGTGTTATTTACATTTATTCATTTAGCAGATGCTTTTATCCAAAAATGACTTACAATTGAGGAATACTACGAGCGATTTATTTTAAAGGGGTCAAAATAATCTGCAAAGTAACGACGCTCAAAGTTCAAAGTAAAGGGAGATATTCTCTTTAACAGAAATCGCTTTTTAAGAACTACAACAAACTGCTGATAGGGACTACAACGACCTTCTTCCCGGGTTGGTGACATCACAAACCCTAAAATTTACATAAACTCCGCCCCCTGGAACACGCAACAAACACAGCAAACAAAGAACACAACTCACCCAACCTTCTAATGTTTTAACAACATAGGCAAAAGGTTGCTATAACTACGTTGTGTGGTGAAGGTTGTTAGAGCGTTGTCACAATGTTGACATTGAAACCACTGTTCAGGGCCGTTGCTTAAGGTCATTACATAAACATAAGGTGCAGAGGGTGTCTGGACAACCACTGGATGACATATGTACTCGTCCACCGTTGGCCCGTCTCATTCTTCATCGAGCAAGGATACGAGATAACTGCGTTTAATTTACCTCAGCTAGATACGATACGTAATTATTCAAACAACCTACAACTTCATTGACAAATGTGACATTTATTTGTTCTTTCTAACTGAAGGGACAGAATAACATTAGCTAATAATTCATGGAGTTTGCGATCTTGTGTAAATTACAGTACCCTTATGCTAACATTAGCTATATTTCTTTTAGTATTCAGATATCCTTTTATCCTTAGCGTTAGGAAAAGTGTTGAACATCTTCTGGTCAGGCATGACAAATATTTTAACTTTATGCCAAAGGTTAAGCCATAATTGAGTAATTGACATTTCAGCACTCCTTGAACAGACAGCGGCTTAAGCGCGTACTTGCTGCACGTTAATGTTTTTTCCTTTTTTAGAAAAGCACAGAAAACAATTTTTTGTAACTGCTCGCACACCTGTTTAGTTTTTCCTTTGTCTACCTGGTAATAATAATAATTAACATCGGACTGATTCAGAATTAACCACAAAACATAAAATGCTAAAGGGGGGATATCTATAGGCCTATCTAGCATTAAAATATAAATTATCAGAACGTCGTCTCTCAGTTGTGAAAAAAGCTGCAACTTATCCATGCGTAATCACCAGCGTACAGCACTTCTTTTAGAGGAATACTCTGGGTTCAGTACAAGTTAAGCCTGAGAGCACATAATCCATAAAGGCATAATGCTGATTACCAAAAAAATGTCTTTGATTTGGAAATCTGTCCTACAGTGGCACTCGTGATGGATTTTTAAAAAAGTTGGGACATTTTATAAAATGCAATAAAATCAAGAATCTGTGATTTGTTAATTAAACCCTCGAATATGAATTTTATAACAATGATCTCACAATATACTTTGCAACTCTTTCAAACAAGAGATTACAAAACAAAAACCTTTTAAACACTTTAATTTCTGTATTTTATTGCTATTGTTTTTACATTTTTTATACAGTTTTTTATACATTCTGAACTGACAGGAGTATAATGGCGACCGAACAGCGATTTGAATCATGTGTCCCTCCCTGCCCTCGCTACATCTTCACAAAAATGCCCTGATTTTACACAGATTTCATCATGTTCTCATGATAATCAGACTCTCCACACATCCATTTACAGAAGCAAAAAGAAGACAGACAGAAAAGAAAAAGCACAGAGTAATTATTTTTGTGAGGCTGCACTTTTATTTTCCTTAAAGGTACAATATGTACAATTTTGTAATAAAATATCCAAAAATCATTTGCACAGTGTGAAATATTTCCTGTAGTTGTGTACTTACAATATCCCAAAAGTTCTCAAAGATGTTTATTTTCAGAGAAATTCCCATTTTAAATAATGGGCCGTCTCTCCCTGTTCACTTGTCGCCTGTCAATGACGTAATATCCACGTTATCCCTGGTTTCCGCTTGTACTGCCATAGTAACCATGGCGACAGACGTAGAGAACTGCATACTGCGTAACGTCTAGCTGCACGCTGTTGTTGTTTCTTTCAAACATTATAGATCATGACAAGCAGACTTTGGGACAAAAGCAGAACTAAAACGAGGATCAATATCAGCGTGGTGTTTTCGAGATGCCGAGAGCTCCACATCCATGACTAACTTAGACTTGATAGAGCTCTTACATGTACTTTAGTAGACAGGTGAGCAAATGTACATAAAACTAATCAATGTTACATAGTTCAACATGATGAAATGTTAGAATATGATCAGTATGTTATTCTAATGTTTATCTAGCTTACTGCCAGTCTCATACAGACAAACTAACACAGAATAACATTATAACTCTCAACCCACTCAAATGTGACCCTAGCCGACAAAACCAGTCACATTTTTTTGAAATTGAGATTTATACATAACATGAAAGCTGAATAACTAAGCTTTCCATTGATGTACGGTTAATTACGATAGGACAATATTTGGCCGAGATACAACTATTTGAAAATCTGGAATCTGAGGGTGCAAAAAAATCAAAACATTGAGAAAATCTTCTTTAAAGTTGTCCATTTATGTTCACGATCGTGCTGCATTCCCTCACAAAAATAAATGTTTTATATATTTACGGTTAGAAATTTACTAAATATCTTCAAGGAACATGATCTTTACTTAATATTCAAATGATTTTTGGCATAAAAGAAAAATCAATGATTTTGACCCATACAATGTATTGTTGGCTATTGCCACAAATATACACAAATATACACATGCGACTGGTTCTGTGATCCAGGGTCACATATGCACTTTAGTGTGATAGTGTAGACCAAGTGAAACAGTGCTGTGTAAGACACTGACCAGTGTGAGTATTAGTTCGGTAGAATGAAATGTCCTTATTCCTTTATATCCGCTGGACTCGCGTTTGGCGCTGATATCTGTCTCTCATTAGCAATCGCGCCCTACTTCAAACCACAATCAAGCACAGAGAAAAAAAATGTTTGTAACCGCTCGCACACCTGTTTAGTTTTTCCTTTGTCTACCTGGTTTTGGGCTCATGCCTGCCTAATGGTTTCTGGGCTTGCATCTCTCCTGTGGATTATTTGTTGTTTCCTGGACTGATTCCGGTTACCGACCTTTATCGCCCGTTTTTTGACTACGCTCCCCTGTCCGCCATGTACAGAACCAGGTTTTATTCATTAAATGTTTTGATCTGCCTTTGCTTTTTATGTTTTATTCTTAAAAGACATTTGTATATTCGTTCATTCACAAATGTATGACTTTTGGAAGTGTAATTTGCAGTTGAGCCATGTTAGCTGACAGACTGACCTATGGCAAAAATTTGGAAAACTTTTCCTAAAAATTATAGCCTTAACGTTTGTCTGTGCGCTGCACGTTTTACGGAGAAAAGCTTCCAGGAGAGAGTACAATGCAGGCTATAAGCCCAAAAGCTTCTCCTGAAAGACGTAGCCATTCATATTCTGTTGGGACAATCTGTTGTTTATGGATCACAACTTGCAAGTATGTCTTAATATTTGTAGTTGTGTTGTCTATTAACAGTTCAAATGATAAGTTTCATGTAGTTGCTATGATATCTATGATGTAAACAAAGACCAAAGCTTGGCCTCTGCTAGCCTGCTAAGTAACATTACAGTATTAATGCAGTTTACTTTAGCTTTTGTAAGCTCTTCCCAGGAAAGATGTCATTTTGATGGCAGTTTTTGTCTCTGTACAATCCAAATATATGCCTCCATATCAATGGTACCTTCACAATAATGCAAGTTACCCATACCGTTTGCAATGATGCACCCCAATACCAGCACAGATGTTTGCTTTTGCACCTGTTGCTGGTGAAAGTCTGGTTGGTCCGTTTCGTCTTTGGGACTGAGATGTCCATTTTTTTCCAAAAACAAGCTGAAACATGGACTCATCTGACCACAGCAGACATTTCCACTTTCTTCTAGACCATCTGAGATGAACTCAGGCCCAGAGAACTCGCTGGCATCTCCACATAGAACTGAAGTAAAGCTTTCTCCTTACATAACAGAGATTCAAGTGGCATTTCTTGATGCAACGTAGCGTGATGGTTTCTCATGCAATGCCTTCTGATGGGTCAAAGGTCACGCACATTCAACAGAGGTCTCCTGCCTTGCCCTTCACAGACTGAGATTTCTCTGGATTCCCTGAATCTTGTGACAATATTATGTATGGAAGATGGTAAAAGACTTACATTCTTTGCAATCTTCCATTGAGAAATGTGATTTTTGAATTGTTTGACAATTCTCTCAAGATATTTGGCACAAAGTGATGAGCCATGACCCATCTTTGCTTAAAAAGACTGAGAAGCACTTTTACACCCAAACATGATACCCTCAACTATTACCAATTCACCTGCTCATTGTGGACTGTTTCAAAATAGTTAGATAATCTAACTTAGATAATCTTTTCACTTTTATTTGGCCTCCATCCCAACTTTTTTGGGGTGTGTTGCAGCCATCAAAATCAAAATTTGTTCATATTTACAAAATACAATTATGTTGGTCAGCGAAAACATTGGAAAACTTTTCTTTGTACGTTTGTCAGTTAAATAAAGGTTAAAAATGATTTAGAAATAACTGATTCTTGATTTTATTGTGTTTTACCAAATGTCGCAACTTTTCTGGAACTGAGGTTGTAGTAAACTATTTTAAACTAATCATCATTTTAATAACTGGTCAAATTTAGCGTGTGTGTGTCAATCATCTCTGAATATAACAAAAGGGGAAATGAAACTATACAGATGTTTACATATATATACTCATGACTTTGAGTAACAAAGTGAAGTAAATCAAGAAATCAGGGTTTGATTCTATGCCCCAGGTAAAAAGTCAGGTACGTAGGCGCATTTTTAATAATCAAAATAATCAATTGCAGACTATGAGTGATACCCAATTGTTGAGGGAATATAGGTTTGAGCGTCAGTCAATCCTTCGTCTGACCACCACACTTGAGCCTAACATTGAGCACCAAACCCAAAGGAGTCATGCACTCCCAGCACTGCTTCAAGTTAATTGCTTTGAGTTTTTTTTGCTTGCTGTACTTTTCAATCTGTCCACTGTCAAATCCACTGTCTGCAGAGCTGTCCATCGAGCAGCCTTAGCCCTGTGTCGGGGCCTTTTTTTAACTTTTGGGGGACAGTGGTTATCCCTGTTATTCATGGCTTATGACACCTTTTAGGAATCAAGTAGGAGCTGCACAGGTAAAGTTCATTTAAATAACATCAGCTTAGCTATTTAGATGAATAAGTCTAACAAAAGCAGTGCATCCTCAAAGCACAAACTCCTAACCTGTGGCGAAGAGAGGGGGGTTTGGGAGTGAGGAAGCAGTGCATCTCTCACTGCCAGTGCACACCCTGTATGTCCCAAAGAGTGAGGAAACAGCTCTTTCTTTGAACCTCCTGGGAAACAGCAGTCCCCTTCATCTCTGGTCGCCCGTCTCAGGGCCGCTTCGTTGGTCGTTGGGAAGCTTTAGTGGTGGCATAGTGGATTGGCTGCATCATCTTCTAGTGGGGGGGCTCGACGCCTCAGTCTGCTTCTGGACTACAGAGAGCTGCTGCGCAAAGTCCTCAACAGTGTCACCGAAAAAGCCACCTTGCGAGATGGGAGTGTCGAGAAAGTGCACTCTGGCAATATTTCGCATGACTGCAAGGTTTAGCCAGAGATGGCGCTCCTGGACCACCAAGGTGGACATTGTCTGGCCAAGGACCTGCGTCGTGACTTTCGTCACCCGGATCAACCCCGGCTCAGAACTACCCTTGTGTGCGTTATGAGTGGTCTGGTGGACTTGCAGGATGGCCATCGCATGCAAGGCAAAGGCGGCCTGTCCATCGGCACTGTAAACCCTAGCATAGCAGCCAGAGCTGCCGTCGTCTCACAGGCGCTGGACAGGTGTTGCGGACGATTCCTCCAGGTGGATGCAATTTGCAAGCATAAATGCACCGCAATCGCACACTCCACCTGGTGAATCCCTAAGAATCCCCTTACCGGCCCAACGTCCAGGGTAGTGAGAGAGGAAGAACTTTTTGAAGCAGATTTTGGCAATGTCGTTCGGCAAAGAAAGGCAGTGGCCCGGGGCAAGCATGGCTGTCAACTCTGAATCTGATTCAGCATGAGCAAACATCTCCAGAGAACAATAGCCCTCTATCTGATGCAGCTATCGACATTCGATCCCCATCCAGAGCGCCGAGTGGGTCGTCGTGATGGGAACCCACGCTCTCATCTGGCAGCTCGACGTCACATGACACGCCAGAGGAGTGGGAGGTAATGCAAATGCTTGTCGATTAAGTTTAACTTGAATGGAACCTCTGAATATTCCTTTAACTATTAACAGAGTAATTATCATTAACTAAAACCATAAAAAATCATTTTCATTACTTAAAATAAAATATAAAGAAACTTAAACTTATTTTATCTTACCTAGTTGCCACTATAATATTATGCTATAATAGACAAAGACTATAATAGTCTATCAATGATACTAAACCCCTGCTGTAAAAAAAACCACACTTGTTTTGTTGTTATTAAGAAACAACAAAATACAATTTTTTTTTAAATTAAAATCTTATTGTTATGCATTATATGACATGAGAATCACTTACACATGTGGTCAGTCTATCGTGTCAGCATTTACGAGTATTATGAGTGTAAAGGTGACTGTAATCTAATGCCTGATTTCTCTGAAATAGCAGTTCATTACTCTGACAGATGAATGTGAAATGATATGGTCATGAATATAAAATTATGTAGTATCTACCGTGATTCATATTCACCTGTATGACTCTGTCCATGCAGTCACATCAAGTTGAATGTACACAACTGTAATTGAAGTCTTTCTTATATCACCACTTCAGCTGTTGATATAGTGGGTAATGCTTTATTGACTCAGTATAGCTTTTCAAAGGCATACAGACGGAGCAAATAACAAGGGTGGAAGTGTCAGATAAGGTGGTGTGCAGTTTCACTGGGGCTTCAACGCTAATCTAATTAACCCTTTACTATGCCAGTTTAAACTATTATGATTATATGTGGGTAATTGAATTAAACAACATTTAACGAAATTAAATTGATTATCGTCCCATTATATGTATATACATATACATACATATACGTACATATATACGCAAAATCATATTTCATATGTTACAAGAACAGCCTTTTTCCACCTTAAAAACATTGCTAAGCTACGTAACATGCTATCTGTTTCTGATGCAGAAAAGTTAGTTCATGCATTCATGACCTCGAGACTAGATTACTGTAATGCTTTATTAGCTGGTTGTCCTGCATCCTCAATCAACAAGCTACAGTTAGTGCAAAATGCAGCCGCTAGAGTTCTTACTAGGTCAAGAAAATATGATCACGCCAATTTTATCATCTCTACACTGGTTACCTATTAAGTTCCGTATCATTTACAAAGTATTCCTACTGACCTATAAAGCCCTAAATGGTTTAGCTCCTGTGTATTTAATAGACCTTCTATAGCCCTACAATCCATCGTGTTCTTTAAGATCACTAAATTCGAGGCTTCTGGTCATTCCTAGGATATCTAAGTCCACTAAAGGAGGGAGGGCGTTCTCGCATTTAGCTCCTAAACTCTGGAATAAACTTCCTGATATTGTTCGAGGCTCAGACTCGCTGTCCCAGTTTAAAACTAGATTAAAGACGCATCTCTTTAGCCAAGCATTCACATAATGCTTACCTTTTATACCACTGTTGAATCAGATCGAATGCATTAATATTATGAACAGCAGCTATGATAATTATTTCCCATCTGCTTTTCTGCTGTTATCTCGGGATGCTAGTCCCGAGGTAAATAGCGTTCGTCAGCTCCAGTTTGTATCCAGCCTCTCACGGAGACTTCAGATGCCTCAACACCTGCGATAAGATGCCCCAACCCCTGTGAAGAGACGACTCGACGCCTGTGAAGAGACGACTCGACGCCTGTGAAGAGACGACTCGACGCCTGTGAAGAGACGACTCGACGCCTGTGAAGAGACGACTCGACGCCTGTGAAGAGACGACTCGACGCCTGTGAAGAGACGACTCGACGCCTGTGAAGACACGACTCGACGCCTGTGAAGAGACGACTCAAAGCCGGCGATATGTTATGCCCTAAATTACTACATGATTAACTAACTGTATTTTTTCTATGTACATTTCTGAAATGCACATTCTGTAAAGCTGCTTTGAAACAATATGTATTGTGAAAAGCGCTATACAAATAAATTTGAATTGAATTGAATATACGTACATACACACATATACGTACATACACACACATACGTACATACACACACATACGTACATACACACACATACGTACATACACACACATACGTACATACACACACATACGTACATACACACACATACGTACATACACACACATACGTACATACACACACATACGTACAAACACACACATACGTACAAACACACACATACGTACATACACACACATACGTACATACACACACATACGTACATACACACACATACGTACATACACACACATACGTACATACACACACATACGTACATACACACACATACGTACAAACACACACATACGTACATACACACACATACGTACATACACACACATACGTACATACACACACATACATACATACACACACATACGTACATACACACACATACGTACATACACACACATACGTACATACACACACACACATACATACACACACATACGTACATACACACACATACGTACAAACACACACATACGTACATACACACACATACGTACATACACACACATACGTACATACACACACATACGTACATACACACATATACATACATACACACACACACGTACATACACATACACGTACAAACACATACACGTACATACACATACACGTACATACACATTCACGTACATACGTACATATATATATATATATATATTATATATATACACACACAAATTATTTATAGATATTTATAAACTTTTATGTTGAATGCGATTAATCGATTTGACAGCACTGGTATTTATACAATAAGTGCATTGTGTCAAATTAGTAGTTTAGTACATAGTACGTAGTTTAAGACACTTATATATAAAGTGGGTCCCAATTTTTTTATTGATTGACAGCTCTAGCTAAATAAATAGATCAAACTCAAAATGCAATTTTAACTTGGAAACTCATCCAGGAATGTAGATGCAGAGATGTGGGTATGTGGATTCACAAACATGGCAGCACCCAGATATACACTGTGATTCATAAACATCAGATAAAACAAATCGTTCTATTGAGTTATTCGTTTAATTCCAATGCCAAACTTTGACCATTTGAAATGCTCATCTACCTTTCCCATTCCTAACAGAATAGTTGTATTGTGGCGGATTTTCCACTGAAGCACAGTAAAGAATAAGCAGAGAATGATGAAGAACCACCATCACCAATATATGTGAACCAAGACATCCATATATTATTTCCAATATGGAGTACAGAAACAAAGCCAAAAACAAAACTTAAGCATGATACCCTGAAAGCTTTTTCAATTAAATGTTTCTTCAATAAAAACAATTTTAATGAAATCCAACCAGTAGAGATGGTCCTGAAGACAATACATAATTAACTGACCAAAGTAGGCTTTTATGTTTTCGGTCCAAACAATAGACATTTTTGATGACATAAATGCTGGTGTAGTGTTTTGGCATAACTTGCACAAGGCAAATTCTTAACAGTTTTCTATAAAAAAGTAATTAAAGGGTTAGTGCACCCAAAAATTTAAATTCTGCCACCATTTACTCACCCTCATGTTGTTAAACCCTGTATGACTTTCTTTCTTCTGTGAAACACAAAAGAAGATACTTTGAAAGATGTTGTTAATCTAACAGTTTTGGTTCCCACGGACTTCCACTGTCCAATGGGAACCGTTTGATTACAAACATTCTTGGAATGACACGAGGGTGAGCAAAAGATGACAGAATTTTCATTTTTGGGTGAACTAACACTTAATACCCTGAGATACACATTTTTTCAGTAAAGTTTTAGAAATGCTCCTTTAATACACATCGGTTGGAAGTTTGAAATCCTTGAAGCAGTAAAAAGAGATGTCACCATGATCCACCACTGCAAACGTTACTGGGACATCTCCACTTTGGAAGGACAGCTGCTTCATGGCATGCAGATCAGGCACGGGACCGTCAAAACTGTCAATGAACGAAGACATAAATCAGTTGGCATGCTCAGATCAGGACTTTTTCGTCAATTTTTTTGTCACATGATAATAATAATAAATATAGCTGAAAGCAGCAATTATGGGGCCAAGCACTTAATAAGGCCATTATTGACATTGATGGACATCGACTTTATTTAGGGAACTTTATGAACCTTGCAAAATTCACAAGGCTTAACACTTGCCATATTATACTGGATTTGATCAAACAGTTTTTAAACCGCTAACCTGTTGCTTTACACAGCATGCCACTCATACACCATGGTTTGCTTAATTTAAAAGAAGTGCATTTTTTACATGAAAAAGTGATATTTTACTTGGTGCTTGTCGCTTATCACTGGGCGACACAAGGAAGACATGCTTTCAACCAGCTGTCAAGGTTCAGAAAACAAAATATGGACAATGTTTTAAAAAGTTAAGCGTTTTTGCAAAAATCTCTGGAACACTAGGTGGCGCTGTGATCAAACTCCTCAGGTACCTTAAGGACATGAATGGTGGACAGGCAATATGTCTGATCTTGGCATAATTGGTATAGAGGGATTCAAATCTGCAGACACCAAGATCTTGACTTTCTAATAAAGATTTCAAAAGTTCTGAGCAAAAATAGCCATTTTCATAATGTGCTAGTTTTTCCCCAACTTACACATAACCCCTCAGATCTAGCTGGGTGCTGACAAAGTGTACCAAGTTTCGTTTCGATTGATCAAAGTTTGGCCAGGATATAGCATCTAATCGCTTCTTTTTGAAGGAAAGGGTACATCAAAATTCTGTTATTTTGGTAAGAATTGGACCAAATTTAAGGGTGGAGTAGTGAAAAAACGGCATAGTACATTTCAGAACGGCCACTACTGTAACGGATGAAGTCTTAATGTAAGATATTGATTGTGATCAGCAAATTACGTATACTAAGAATTTTGTTCCTATGACAAAGGCAAAGTTATAGCCATTTCAAAAATGAATTTGTGCTATAAAGTTGGCCTTAGGGACCCCAAAGTTTTGTCAAAATTACTATTCAGGACCACCACTATAATACTTTAGAGGATTTAACAGCAAAATTGCAAAGCTAATAATTAGCATTTAGCATTTACATTATTTCTTCTGTTAAAGTCCCCTTGTAGTCTATAATTGTATCCCTTAAAATTCATCTTTGATCCCCAAAATGACATTTAAATTTTTTTTTATGTTTTAAAATAGCTAGAGTGTAACTCTATACCCTTTCCTCATTTATTATACACGGTTCTATGAATATTCAAATGAGCCCCGCCTCCACTCACTCACACCAGCTCAGAGATCCACTGGTTGACGATCAAACGTTGATCTGATTGGTTACAAGGTAGTTTGTGACGTCAGAAACACCAGCGATTTCAAACCCTGTTTTCGAGACGGTCTTTGGTTCACTGCAGTTTTAAGAAGAAAATACTCAGTAATGGTGTCGACTTATGAATTTACACATGGTTTGTCTTAAAGCATATTAAAAACACCACATAGATGTATAAACAACATTAAAAGCTTGATTTTTGCCACAGGGGGACTTTAAAACATTTGTATTTATTTGAGCTGTAAAAGATTTTTCCAGTTATTACTAAATTTGTTATGTCTAATCCTAAAAATGTTTAAAAGGGTAAAAACATCACAGACGGCTCATATTATGAGGCCAAATAGCATATTTCAAACATTTTAAAACCAATTTCCCAGCATGAATCAGCAGTCTGTGATCCAGACACTGTATAACTAAGGCAAAATAACAAAACCAACACAGCAGGAAAAAGACAATCATTAAAGCACGTAATGAATGACTGGAATAATTTCAGTGTATTGTGTCAGTGTTTACCTGCAGACACACATGCGGCTGTAAGGCTTTCCGGGATGGCTCTTTTTAAACTCCGACACCGTGTCCGGTTGGTAAACATCAAAACTAATCTTCCACTGGTCTGACGGGGACAATCTGACAAAAAAATAGATTGTTTAAAACAGCAGTTCAATCATCTCAAAGGCTTATTTGACTTCTCTGTCAATTTGGGGAGAAAGCTACCAGGTTTACTCTGACAGCGTTTCATTTCATCCCTCAATATGATATGTCAACAGGACAGTAAAGGTGGGCTTATACACCTGGAAACCCCCTCAGACCAGCTCGAAGACTTGACAATGCTGATCTGGTCCAGCAGTTCACCTGCACCATAATAATACAAAAAAGATGAATGTCACGTGAGAGTGAGGCAATAACAGCATCTTTCACAAACATTTACATTACATTTTCTAAGCACAGAAACCAAGATCATATATCAGACAAACCTAATTATCTAGTTTTTATCTGTTTGACACTGAAACCTCACTGTAGAATAATTAAAAACATCATTACGAACCTATTTTAACTACTAAAAATGTATTTCACAAATATCTAATTTTTTACATATAATATAATTAAATTATAATTTGTACATGGTATAAAAAAATTACATTGAAAATAACCCTTTAAATAACATTAACAATAAAATTGCTTAATGCATTAGGTATCATGAACAATTAATATCAATGTAGGCTAATTTATATACAAATACATTTTTAACATTAAAACTATGAATTACTAATACTCAATGTATTATGAACAAGCATGAACTAACATTATATTAACACTGTTATTATATCATATTATATTTCTTCATTTAACAATTTATTACTTGTTTGGTTGTTGTTGTTGTTGTCTAAAACTACAGATATTAAACATAAAATACTTTTTTTTTTAAAGAAAATGTAATCAAAGATAATAAAAAAATCCTTTGCAGTTAACTGAAAATAAAGAAGTACAAAAATTACTAAAACTAAATATATTACAAAAAACAGAAATAAAAATAAATTAAGGATATATGGAAATGGCTAAAAGAATTAATTAAAGAATTAATTAAAATACTGGAATTAAACAAATTAAAATCAAAATGAAATAAAAGCTAATTCAAACTATTATTAAATACTATGATAGTGTATAAACAATAAAAAATAACTGTTAATACAAATTTATTTTATTAATTTATTGCTAAATGTATTTACATTTCTTTCTTTTTTCATTTAGAAAAATAATATTTATTATTAAACTAGATTAATAAATACTATAAACAATTGTTGATTGTGAAATCATGATATTCACTAACTAATATTAACAAATCGAATATTATTTATTTTTTTAAATATTTTGATACAGTCATGTAATAAACCTTATTAGAAAGAATAAACAAATGCTTCTTTATTCTTATGTTAGCTTCACCAGCACAGACTGCTGATGCATTTACTCACGGAAAAAAACCCTAACATTAAAGTGATGTGTATTTTCTAAACCAAGTAGAGCTGTGAAACGATTAATCGCATCCAAAATAAAAGTTTGTGTTTACATAATATATATGTGTGTGCATAATTATTTTCTATATATAAATACACACACATGCATGTATGTATATATATATATATATATATATATATATATATACACACACATATATATACACACACACACACACATACATACATATATATAATTTATATTTAAATATTTACTTATAAATAACACATTTTTCTAAAATATATACATGCATGTGTGTGTATTTGTATATACAAAATGATTATACTCAGTACACACACACATATATTATGTAACTTATATTTTGGATGTGATTAATCGCTTCACAGCCCTACCAAACAGAACTGCAATCTGTTAGTTTGAGTGGCCCCATCAGGTCTTGTACGTTTGACACAGGATATCTGTTTGACCAAACAATGGAGGACAAGGTTCGTTCTGACACTGTCGTTTAGGAATCTAGTCACTGAACGTCTACTGCACGAGTGTTTTCTTACGGTGCGAGGCGCACTGGCCGGGCTGAGTGAGCGGCGTCACCTCCCTGTCCCACAGATGCGCCGGTCTGTCTTTCTGTCCCCGTCTCCTCCTGTCCTCCAGCAGCTGGAAATACTCCATCCAGTTCCTGCAGCGCCGCACCTCTCGGTCGCTGTTAACATCCCTGCGGTAGCGATCGCGCTCTCTCTGCCGCTCCCTGTCCCGGCACGACAGCTTCTCCTGCTTCATGTTGAGTCTGCTGAGCCACGGAGCCACGTCACAGTCGCCCACCTCCAGAGCGCCGGGTAACAGGCTACGGTCTGGGGACGCCAGGCACACGGAGCGACTCCTACGAGAGCCCAGGTCTGGGAAAGAGATGCTGCTGAAGTCCCAGCGAGGAGCTGCGCTTTGGGCTTGAGGAGGTGGAGGCTGGACATCCCTCTCCATCCACCACGTCCTGTCAGAGGCATCAGTCGATTCGCTGCTCTTAACTAGATCGCTACTTTGGTCTTCGGCTGTCGTCTTCTCCACTGGTGCCGTGTTCTTTTTGTCACTGAGCCCGATCAAGACAGAGATGAGAATATTGAGTTAGAACTAAATGCTCCTCTGTCATTTTTAATTTTTTACTTCATCGGAATAGTACGAAACTCGGTAAAGTGGTCTATGTGAACACACACGCACAAAAAAAACATGGACATGATTCAAACAGGTTTTATGATCCTGAAAAATATAGTCACACTTGTGCTTCTCGCCGTCAAGATGACGGCATTGGAAATTAATGGGAGACGAATTTCATCTAGTGGAAACGTTAGGTACTGCGGCCTAAACAAAATCTGACTGAAAGCTCATTTGTTGAGATATCAACCTCAAATTTGAAACACAACTTTGGTTTTCTTGCAGTTTTGAGAGTAAAACGTGTTTTTGAAATTATATATTTCATGTCAAAATTTAAAATAGTATTTTTGTGCATTTTTCAAAACAGTTTAAGTTGGAAATTTAATTGCTCAAAAAGTGAATAAATGGATTATAAATGCATCGTAAATATAATTTGGTACTATAAAAATCCCCTAAAAATACAAAATATTAAATAAAAAACATAAATATAGCATAAGCATATAGCATATAACATAAACATTAATATAAAATATAGTACATAAATTTCATTGAGATAAAAAAAAAAATTCTGTAATTTTTGACCGACATGCGAAGAGCACCAGTGGGTTAAGTAGAGTTTGGAGGAAAATTAACAGGGGCTTGGGGGAAAAATGCCACCAAAATAAACAAATATGTCCCTCAAATTGAAAAAAAAAATGCTCCTGCACAATTAAACAGAATCTATTACGACTGTCACGATTAAAGCACGAAAAGTGTTGATTGCGACCAGCGTTGCAAAGTCGGGCTGCTTTTAAATTGTTTCCACGGTTTGATTTTTTCCCCGCAGGTTAAACGTCACAATAAAATTTAAATTTAAGTCTCAGAGCCACACCCACCTATTACATCATCGCCACGGACCACTGGTAGTTCGAAGGTGTTGGCAAGCGGTTTCAAACTCCCGAAATGAACACTAAACGAACTTTGTTTTTGGCCTGATTTTGTTCTAAATGACGTAACACCAATTCCTTCGATTTCACTTTAAAGGGCACATAACACACACAGTTTCTGCCAATCTCATGTTAATCTCGAGTACCTATATAGAGTATGTTAAGTATTACCGCTTCTACTATACACACCTAAAAATAAAAATCATAATCAAAAATTGTAACTATGTAATTGTTCATCAACATGAGCATCCAGGAGCTGAAGAAGACATGACGTGTACCTCGATACAGGACTTTGAGAGCGTTTCCTCTTCAGCTGTTTTCTCTGCTTGTCACATGATGATGCCGGGAGATTCAGCTGTCTCTCATATGTGGATGGGACTACACTGTGTGAAAGACAACTTTTATTGGATACTGTAGTGAAATATCAGTTCGGTACACGCCAGCGCAATTGATTGTACTGAAAATAAGTACATGATTTTTACCTGGGGTCGAATCTGTTCACAACATACCCAAGCCTTTTTAAATGTCCAAAAACCTAAATGAAGGAAGACAAATTACACTTATGAACCAGTATATTATTCCTCTTCTTTGTTTCAGTGGTTTGGAATTTTCTTCTGACGGTGACTTATGTATATTATTTGTTGAAAGTGCAAAATATTTTTAACAGCAAAAAATACTGAGTGCACCTAGAGTGTTTTCTGTTATCAGGTGACACTGGAGACAAACCTGATACTGATGAAGAGTCACAGTCTCACCAGAGAGAAAGCGCTCATATCCCTCCTGAATGGACAACGGAAGGTCCCGGTAAAACACCTGCACATTGCCCTGAATTAGGAGGAAAACATTGCAAAGATACAGTTTACACAAAAATACTAAGCCGTTTTCAACATTGATGATAGTCAGGAATGTTTTGTGAGCAGAAAATTGGCATATTAGAATGATTTCTGAAGGATCGTGTGACACTGAAGACTGCCTCACTGCATAAATATACAGTTCCCATAATAAAAGATTATAGCGTGATATAAATATGAGAATTGAAATGTCCACTCACACACTCCATGAGGTAGAGAGCCTCTTCAGGACGCAGGTACTGCTTGCCTCTCTCTGAAAAACCCATCGTCTGCCAAAATTTCCCCTGCAAAAATACATGATAATTTCTAATGGCCCTGTTTACACCTGGTATTAAGATGCGTTTTGATCGATCGTTCACAAGTATACGAGGGAGACGCATTCCCGTTTACACCTGGTGTTTTAATCCGTCTCTTTTGTCCACTTTCAAACACTTTCTTCGAGGGGAGGGTCTATGGAAGAGGTAAATGTATGGGTTTTTTTCAGATCTTTCAATCTAATGGACGAAGAAAGCTCACGCAATTTACAGTTGTAATCAAAACTCCCACTGCAAATCAGGTTTATTGGCAAAATGTACAGACTTTCATCTATTTGCAATGAACAAATCATACAAAAGTAATTAAAATAGCTCAACACAACAAATGTTTCAAGTGGTTTCCCCGAATTCGACTGAAAATTAGACTGCAGTCTAAAAATTATTCAACCCCCTGAACAGAATCCCTCACAAAAGCACAAATCTGCAAAACAGGTGTAGTCTCAAGCACACCTGATGCAACTAATCAAGGGCTTCATTAGTTGCACCAGGGGTGCTTGAGCTAGAACACATGAAATATCTTCCCATATTGTTTCCTCATTATGTCAGTAGGCGTAGAGAAGACGTCTTTGGTGGCTGTTTGAACACATTGGACCACATAAGCATTTACACTTCGAAAGCAATCCGGTCAAATGTGTTTTCGACTACCTCTGGAAGTGGTCAAAAGTGGACAAGCTCAAAACGTTTCAGACCCCGTTTACACATGTATTTAGCGTCATCCACTTGTGATCAGATCGGCCAAAACGTATCTTAATACCAGGTGTAAACAGGGCCTGACAGTTGACTATGAACAGATGGAGATAATGTTTCATTTAATGTTTGACATGGACTCACTGCTGGTGACTGCAATTCCACTTGTCTTTCCTCAGGGCTCCAGACAGCTTTCACTAGATTCCCTCTGTGCGGAAACACAAACGCATCAGCTTTAGCTTAGCTTTGCTGTTCAGTAATTGAGCGTGTGTTTTTAAGACATCACTCACAGTCTCTCCACCCTCTCCTCAGCCAGGAGCGTCCAGTGCTCGTCCAGACTTTGCTGCAGACGGGACGTCTGCTTCTCGGACCCATCCGGCAGGAAGTCTTTCTGACCCTTCACTGGTATCTTATGGCTCCGGGACCTCGCCTCAAACAGCTCTGATGGACTGCATTCAAAGCCAACACAAATATAAAGAAATGCAAAAAATGTAAATATGCAAATATAACTAATGCATGTGTGACAGAACATAAATCCAGACTTAACAATTGGAACCCTGTAAACCTGACATATGACATAATAGTCTGAAAAAACATGATTTGAAATGGAACGATTTATTGAGCCTTTAGACAAACTATTAAAATAAATAAATGCAAAAGTGTTTTGTTTTATATCATGTATGACACATCAGCCTTTTATGGCTCATGTAGTATGATATAGGGAGAATTTGAAGCTCACACTAGAGGAAGAACAAAACACCTCATTTTTATTCAAAGGCCCAAACTGAGCAAAAAAATCATATTTGTTCATATTTGACACCCATATCCGAACATGATTTTTTCACCAAATGTTTTAGTTTTTTCAAAAGTTTTTTCAGGTACAGTAAGTGTTCATCTTTGAATATCACTAACAATATAAATGTTAATCTTTTGTTTACTTTATTAAAAAAACAGTAAAGACTGAAACTGAAACAATAAAAAGACTTCAATACTGATCGCATAAAGATTATGAATGTCCATGTCTGTCATTTTCACCAGAGCATGCTTAAAATGAAATATGAGAAAAATAAGGTTAATATTTCAGATCAGAATATTTGTATTGTGCATTATTTTCAATCAAGCAGTAATTGAAAGTGAAGATATTATTTGTGTGCATTTAAGATATGCACCTATTATAGCAATCCTATTATAGCAATGAAATTAGCCTTAACAAGCCTACAGAGTGATAACTTTTATTATCTTCATTCCTAAATGTTAGCAATGTAATTTCCACCACAAAATAATATTATTGCATGCAATGCAATGCATAATCTGAGGCGTTGGGGAAATGACATTTGATTTATTCATTGTGGTTCAGAAGAAAGACATAATTCTACTGTGTAATGCATATATATTCACTATAGGAAATTATTGAAATAATAAGGTGTATAATGTGTGTTTTAAGGGAGGTTAGTGCTTATAGCTGAAACACCCATGAAAATGGGCGACACAAATAGCATATCAGTCAGTGATCGGAAGAAAACAAATCTGACTTGGTCCTCAGATATTTAAAAAGTGAAAATTCTGTAAACAAAGAAATTTCTCTAAACTGAGAACATCTTCTGTCATACACAGGTGTCACATGATCTAAGTTTTGCATGCTTATTTGCTAGTTTTGGGAGAAACGAAACTGTTCGAAACTTTGAATCAATTGAATCAATGGTGATGATTCAATATGATTCGCTGTTTCGAAGCGCTCGAACGCCAACAGCGGGTCTCAACGTTTCGAACAGTTTCGTTTCTCACAAAACTAGCAAACAACAAACATTTCTAAAAACAAAAACTAATTTCACTTGCCTGCTAGTCAGAACAGTGCAAATGCAAGGACAACTCAGGCCAAACATGCATTAAAACACATTTAAGAACTAATTGCATTATGTTTTAATATGGAAGGTGTTCTGTTAAATACAATGAATGATCATGAAATACCATTAATTATAAAAGCTTTACAATAAGCATATGTGTCATTTTATTAAATTGTAGGGCTTGTTTTGTTTGTTTTATGGAGAGCCAATTGAACCATTGAAACTTTGAAACATTTCGAAACAGTTATGATGAAAGGGAGCCTCGTTTACTGAAATCACGTGACTTAAGTGCTACGAATCACTGATTCGAAATAAATGATTCGCAATGGTTTCGAAACTTCGCGAAGTGTTTGTTTTGAAAGCGCCCTTCACTGGTGTTTGCTGCTGTCTAGCACATGTTCTGTGCCTCGCTTTCAGCACATTGACACGAGGGTAATCATCACTTGTGTTACTGCAGATCACGAACAAATAAATGAGCTACATTGGCACAAACAATAAACAACGGTTTTCACAATGAATAAACGATGGCAGTTAGCCTACCTGAGCAGCTCCTGATAAACATTGAGTTTGTGAGCATCTGTGGATCTGTCTCTGTCTGCCATATTCACTCACTGCAGCCTGTGTTGTTTCGGGGTCCTAGTGCGCAAAGGATACAATGTAGATCATGCGATTGTGCGCCTTTACCAATAGATGGCAGCACAGCACATAGCTACTATATAGACTACTACATCTTAGTTCGTGATGTTTTGTTTTGTTTTGTTTAGGAATCAGATGAAAGTTACAAACAGAAACAGACGGTTAAAGTACAGTATTGACACATTAAATTACATATTAGAGTGCTGCAGGGATGCTGCTGTGCTATTATTTACTCCAAAACCTGGAAACGAGTTGCGTTTTAGCACTTATGGTTCTTTGTGTTTTTTTGTTTTTGTTTAAATGCCTGAATTAAGGTCTGTGGTGAACACAATCCCAATATATGTTCATGTTTTATTTCACTATAAAAAATACATCAGTAATGCCCTCTTGGGATTTTTTTAAGCCTTTACTTGTCTTGAAAATGGCGGTTGATAACAAGTGTCTAATGGCTAGACATTAAATGTCATCAGGCTGAACAGGTAAACTCATCTACAGCTTCGTTCTGATTATAGTCAAACTATTCTAATTCAACTCTCTGTTTTTTTAATAGACTAAAAAGTGAAATTGTTGTCTGATATAGGAGTCATGTGACCATGTAGTTTATTTATAGCCTATACCTTTATGTTTCAAAATTCATAAGTTGTGTTCATTTGTGAAGATTACCATGATGAACAAAACATGTCAGAATCAGGAAAGTTTTGCAAAGCCAAAGGAAAAAATCCTATTGGGTTTTAGTTTATCATAAATGCTTGTCGATACATTCAGCAATAAACTTTCACCATATTTCAACAGACAGAAGGAAATGACATATAAAGAAGTAGCCTACTGAAGTCTGAAGTCTAAGTGAGCTTACAAAAAAAATGTTCAAAGTACGTTTCGCTAACGTTCCCATTAAGTTATAAAAACATTGTTTCTGAATGTTCTCTGAAAGTTCAAAAACATTCAGTTTTTTTTTTAGTCACTTCAGAATTAAAAATTTCCTGACAATCTACGACATCCAAGACGTTCATGTCTTTCTTTCTTCAGTGGAAAAGAAATGAAGGTTTTTGTGGAAAACATTCCAGGATTTTTCTCCATATAGTGACTTTAATGGGGTCCAATGGGTTGAAGGTCCAAATTGCAGTTTCAAAGTCTCATCACGATAAGGAATAAGGGTCTTATCCATAGAGAAACAATCGGCCATTTTCTAAAAAAAACACACACACATTTATATACTGTTAACCACAAATTTTATTTTTTTAGAAAATGACTGATTGTCTCACTAAGACCCTTATATTCCCTGGCTGGGATCGTGTTGTCGAGCCTTTGAAGCTGCATTGAAACTGCAATTTGGACCTTCAACCCGTTGAAGAAAAATCCTGGAATGTTTTCCTCAAAAACCTTTTCCACTGAAGAAAGAAAGACATGAACATCTTGGACTACATGTGGCAACAAATTTGAATTCTGAAGTGCAATCCTTTAACAGATAAAATTTGTGGAAACAAGCTGTAAAGTTATCCCACAACAATGAGGGTGAACAATATTTTACACAAACTATTTCATCACTTGGCCTGTTCACAGCGCCTGACTCTTTGATGAAGCGTGCTGTGCTGTCAGGGGTATCAGGTGAAAGGTGTGAAGGGTGACGTGTGTTTGTCCGTATCACACATCCAGCTGTCTTTTGTTTGACCTGAATGGCACACACAGCTCAGGCACCTGAGACGGACACCTCACAAACCAAAACACTGCCGCCAGCACCAGCACCAGCAGCACCAGCACGGCTCCTCCACCCCCTTCCTGAAAGTCAACAATAAACCACGCTTCCAGTAAGCCAGATAGCTTCCCAAGTCCTACCCTTCGCCATGGCAACAAACGCCTTAAGCTGACATTGGTGTCTCTCTTGACCAAACGAGGCCACCCATGCACAGAAATGCATGGCTCAGCATGACACTTTCTGTACGTATATAAATATATATATATATATATATATATATGTGCTCTGAGAGTTTCAGATGCGTCACATTCTGAGTTCATTTTCATTTATGACCATTTTGCTATTTTTTTGCCAACACGTTGCCTCGGAGCTTTGAACATTAAAAACTGCTTTAGATTAAGAATATTTATGAATAAGAATTCAAGTTGCATTTGTTCTGGTCTCGTCTTGTGAAAAAGAAGCGTTTAATGTGCACTCGTTGCGTAGTTCAGATCTTAAAAGTATATTTTTAAACCACTTGCGGTTGTTAATGAAATAAAAGGAGTGAAAAAAACATGACTTACAAGTTTCAACAGAAAGTTCATTAAAGTATATTTTAGTTTACCATAATTGCTTGTCATTCAACAGTAACATAACCATATTTCAAAGACAAGTAAATATGAAAACACATGTAATGATGTACTTAAGTGGGTCAAATAAGCACTATTAAGTTCAACTAACTGACTTATAAATGTGAAACTATAACCCATTTTCATTTAATGGCAATTAAAATGCAGTTATTTGTGTCTGAAACATTACATCCAGTTCGCACTTAAGTATATTCTTTTAAAGTATAATATTTCCGTAATAAAGTTCGCTTAAGGGTCTGTTTGAAATGTTTATCTCGGTTTTGTTTTAAATAATCCGTTTTTCACTTCTTATAGTCTTTTGTAATCTCCCTTAATGACATCATCTTCCAGAAAATGACATCATATTTACGGTTGGAAAACAGTACGTATTAACAATGCATTTGATGAATTGTGTGATGTTTTGGTGTATTGATTGGTTTGTGTCACTTTAAAACAGTGTTTCTGCGCAAGAATAGTTTTAGCCCTCTGGTGCTCTTCGCGTGTCACTCAAAAATGACCGAATTTTTTATTTTATTTCAATGAAATGTACTTTATTATAGTTTGATAATGATTTTTATTTAATATTTTGTATTTTTTATTGGACTTTATGGTACTAAATTATATTTACGCTGTATTTATAATCCATTTATTTACTTTTTGAGCATAGACCTGAAAATTTAATTTCCAACTTAAACTGTGATAAATATTGAATGCTTTAAACTTAAGTTTGATCTCTTTATCAAAGACGACGCTTAGCAGATTATTGCTGAAGTGAAAAAAGTAAAAAAAGTTTTAAAAAAAACTTTACAAAGTTTCAGAATTTTAGGTTTATTGTTTTTTTTAATGAAATATATATTTTCACCAAAAAAATTATTCTAAAACTGCAAGAAAATCAAAGTCATAAATTTAAACTCATAAGTTGTGTTTCTAATATGAGGTTGATATCTCAAAAAATGATCTTTCAGTCAGATTTTTTTTATTCTACAGTACCAAACGTTTCCTCTACATTATATTTGTCTCCCGTTAATTTCCCATGCCGTCATTTTTGATCACGGGATGCACAAGTGTGACTATTTTTTTTCAGGACCATTTAACTTTTTTCGAATCATGTCCACGATTGTGTGTGTGTGTGTGTGTGTGTGTGTGTGTGTGTGTGTGTGTGTGTGTGTGTGTGTGTGTGTGTGTGTGTGTGTGTGTGTGTGTTTACATGGTGGCAAAATCTTTACCAAATTTCGTACCATTCCGATGAAGTAAATAAATAAAAAGATAAAAAATTCGTTTTTTTTTCTTTCAAAAAAACCTGAAGAGCCCCAGAGTTAATGTTCTGTCAAAGCAAAACCTATGATATCCAATCATTTACAGCTACATGAAAGACTTGAATGGGCATTGTAGAGATTTTATATGGTTCATTATACAGTTCTTTACAGATTTGTGGTCAGTTACGCCAAACAACGCCTGCTCCGATCCAAAAGTGACGCTGAAGCTTTGTGTGTGATTCTCTTCATCCCATTCAGGAACGCTTAACTGCCGGGTCCTGGGATGTGTGAAGGTCTTTCATAGTATGTGACTCTCTAATCCGCTGGTTAGTGCGCTGAATTGGGTCTGTCTCATCTAAAATCAGCAGAGCTGTTGGTTTTTCTTTTTTTTCCACTTTTTGTGTAGACCGTTGATGTGCAAAACACTGTGGTGAAACAGATTAACAGAGAGGTCATATTAAAAGGTCAACTTGATTATCAAATCTAGTCTTATTAAGAAAAGAATTTTCTCTGAGGAGTTTTGGTAAATTTGTGTTTCTCAGACTTACTTGGTTATTTAAAATCCTTTCCGATTCAAGCACATCTGTATTATTTTTCTTCACTCTAAAAAATCTTGGGTTATTCTTTCTACCCAAAGCATGGGTTGAGCCTTTTTGGTCATTTTTTTTGGGGGGGGAGGGGTTATTTTTCAGTATTTGGGTAGTTTTTGTGTTGGTCAGCTCCTGGGTCAGATGTAACAACCCAGTGTTTGGGTAGTTTTCTTTTGTTACCCAGATCACGGGTTAGACGTAAGTAACAACGCAGGCTTTTTACAACCTCTTCAGGAGAGAGCAGTGAAGCTCCGTCAAATGGACATTTTATTTCATATAAATTCGTTGTTGTGCTGAATATCGTTTAATTTTACACCCACAAACATACAGGTTGCGATGTGAGCCACCTAAACAAGTGTCGCGTCGATCTTTTCGTGTGATGGAAACGCCTAATGCCTTGCATAAAATGTTATGATTTTATTCAAAAATATATAGAATATAAATACTTATAATGTTAAAATATTTTGTCAGAACTGTACACTGATTGTTTATGCACAGGTTATGGAGCCAGTCGCCGCATATTTCGGCTATGAGTGAAACACTGGTCTGAAGTTTGAAGTTACCCAGCTGAACACGAACTGGAAATGGGACAACAGAGACTGGTCAATTACACTTCAATAACTTATAAATGTTTCATTTTTACTTCTAATATTTGTTGAACAAGCTTAAATGTTGGCAATAATGTATTAAAAATTATATAAAATATACTATACCGTAAAATATGATTGAAAATAAAGGAATTGTCATGCAAGCCAGTGGTTGTATCACGTATTTAAAAAAGGTTTATAGGATTTAAGTTAATCCATAGACATTAATGAAGAAAAAAAAAACTATTTTTTTTTAAAGACCTATAGTAAAAATGAATCAACTATGCTTGGTTAAATCAACCCATTATGCTGGGTTAAATAACCAACCCAAATTGGGTTGTTTTTAACCCAGTGTTGCATGATCTCAGTAAAAATGATAGATCAAATTGCCAAATTTTTTGGGGGGGCTCAAACATCCACTACATTGTGGATTTGCCCTTTTTTTTGCAAGCCCTCTGGCTACAAAAACAAACAGTTGGTGGTTCAAGCACTGCTGCCGTTTGATAGGATCAATTTCAGTTTATTTCAGTGAGTTTCAACGCAAAGGAAAGCTCCTAGTAATCTGAAAATCAAAGAGCTCTCAGTCCCTTTAAAGGGTCGATCCTGTGCAAACACGTCTGTGGTGCAGAAGCTGACACCGTTGAAACTATTAGCAAACAAAGCCACGCTAAGGACAAATCATTTACCTTCATAGCATCACAGACTCATCCGGTAGTTGTGCTTCCTTCAGCACTAATCTGTTAATCGGCCCGCTTTGTTTACACTCCTGCACGTTCAGTCAGTGATGGCACTCGACGCGATACTGCCACATGTAGTCCTAGACGTATCCAAAGCCTCTAGTCTGCTACTGTATGCTAATGGTTTTAATGTTTCAGTCCAGCTGATCAAGCCTACTAAACAAAGGCAGACTTGCTTGATAAAGACTCATTTAGAAGGTTTAAACAAGGCTAGTTTGACGGCCTTGTAAGTCTATTAGTTTGAACGATTGAGCAGAATATTTGAGGTTATAAGCTTGTGATGTTTTGAGGCTGCTTTTGCGATGGTGTCCTGGCTGGCTGTTTGAGCATGACAGACAGATTCAAAATCAAGGACATTTTGAGGCAGACTAAACATTTTATCAATTGAATCAACTGTGAAAAAGAGGGCTAAAATCACCCCACGCAAACACACGGCCCCTCACACACCACGTTACAGTGTAATTATACATTTACTGCGTAATATTAATGAACTACATGCACTTACTGTAGGGTTAGGGTTAGTATTAAGGTTTGGTTTAGGGTTAGTTGCATGTAATGATGCATGCAGTTCATTACTACAGTTACTACATGTGTAACAAGGACACAAAATACAGTGTTTCCGTGTGTTCTTTTAAAGTGTATTATTTCCGTATTAATTACTCAGTTACACTTTATATCGATGGTCCACTTTGGAGACTCTACTAAATATAACTTTGCAACTACATGTCAACTAACTCTCATTAGAGTATCAGTACGCTGTAGTAAGTTTGGGTTCGTAGTATAAGTTGACGTAGTTGTGAAGTTACGTTACGTTTACACGACAATGATACGCCTAAAACGGAGAAGTTTTTCCTTCGAGTTTTCCACGTACAGATGACACCATTGTCAAAACGATCCCCATTCACACGGATCCACGAAAACAACAAAAACCCTGTATTCTGCTGCCAGGCCATTAGATGGCCATGAAACACTATAGACTGAACACGTAATACGCATGTGCATGACGTCATCGTCTTCAGAGATTCACGTTTTGTTGTTTACATGCAGACCGTTTTCAAAAACGTGCACTTTGAAACCCCTTTTTCAAAAGTTGCGTTTTCAGGCACCTAAAACCCTGCTGTCGTGTAAATGAACGGCCAAAACGCATAACATTTTTTTTTTATGTTTTTAGTTGAAAACGGTGTCGTGTAAACAGTCAGTAGAACGTCTGTTGTAGAGCATCAAAATAAAGTGTTAGTAGATATTAAGCAGACAGTCTAATACTCTAATGACTGCTAGTTGACATGTAGTTGCAAAGATACTTCGCCTATATAAAGTGTAATTTTTGAGATTTTGGATTGGATTGTTATGGGAGAGTCCAGTCAGAAACAATACATCCAGAGTCAAGCCATCTGAAGAACTGAGTTTGGTGGATGTAGCTTGAAAGCACCATGCGTCTGTCAAATATTACAGTCAAAATCTGTGATGGAGGTAAATGAATAAATGTAAATATGTGATCATCCATTACAGGAAAACCATCAACCGATTGGTTGATAAAACTTGAACGCTCTGGCAGGAGTTGGCGTCAGAATGTCAAGTTTATGCAACAACATTATGAAGGCTTTGGCAAGGTAGAACAATTATTGTTGTATTCAGTGTTCATAAACTTCCAGTGACTCCAGATATGAGCTGATTAATGTGTGTGTATGGCATACGGGCAGCTTACTTTCCTCCTCAAGGTCACAGTGTCCTAGTCTATTCACCCTCGGGGAGATTCCACGCTTCCAGAATGTTCTGGCTGATTCCCTGCATGGGTAATTTTGTTGTGTGTGTGTGTGTGTGTGTGTATGTGTGTGTGTATGGGGGTAGATTCTTCCCCTCTCTCTCCGGTGTGTTTGCATTCCTCTCAGTTAATAAGTATCTGTCTGATCCCAGAGCAGGGGCTAAAGATCACCCCACGCAAACACACGGCCCCTCCCACGCCTCGCTGTGAAAGAGCCAGCGAGAGGGACGCTAAGCTAATGAGTGTCATAAATTTCATGGGCCTTCAGCTCATCCATTAACCATGATAATATCCGGGGGACCAGCACAGATCAGATCTACCGCAGTGGGTCACGTGACCTGTCTGCATGCCAGCACACACATACGTTCACTTTGACGGTACGTTTAGCTTTCAACCCTAAAAGGCCAGCTTACTATACTGTATATGTTGTGTTTTGGTTTCTTAACTTGCGTAACTAGAAAGATTTAAAAAAAAAACTAGACCAGCACCAAACAAGCATAAAGCTCAGTGTAGAGTATGTACCACCAACAATAAAAAAAAAAAGTATGACACATTGTCGTGACTACATTTGTCACATGATCTCATCATTTGCATGTTTAATTCATTTATTTGGCTTCCATGTAGTATGATAGCAGACTTTTCATGTTGGACTAGGCCTTTTACATTTGACAGCCCGGATCTTCTGGTTCGTTCATTTCACAGTGCACTGCATTGTGGGATAGATACTCACATAATCCTTACATGTTATAAACTGCACATTTTGGTCAAAAGAACCAGGGTATTTACAGAACAACTGCATGCTGTACACCAGTGCTGTGAGTAATGCATTACAATTAACGTGCGTTACGTAATCAAATTACCTTTTTATTTTAAGTAACGAGTAAAGTAATGGGGTACTTTAAAATTTACAACGAAATATCTGAGTTACTTTTTCAAGTAAGTAACGCAAGTTACATTTCCCCCCTATTTATTGATTGGATCCTATTCTTCTGCAATCCATAACAGCAGCACAGCTAAACGGTTTGTTTGAGCGCTGCCCTCTACTGTACAGAGATTTGCATTGACTTCAGCCTGAGGCTTATTCGTTTCGCTTTTGGTGTAAAAGAGCCCTTACATTTGCAAAAAGTAGAACTTTTTTGTTATTAAAAAACAAGCAAGCCCAGCCCAGGTGAGAAAAAGTAACGCAAAAGTAACATAACCAGGGCTTGACATTAACTTTTTTGCTCACTAGCCGCTGTGTCTAGTGGTTTTCCAAAGTTACTAGCCACTCATTTTCACTGGCCACAATTTTGACATCGATAACATGGGGAAAACTGCCATATGTATATTTTTAATATTATCTCATAATTTGGCAGCAGGTTTATTAGGCTGCTGTCACTTTAAGAGCGACGTACGAATCCATTATACCTTTACACATGCGTTTTATTTCTCAATAATTTATCTTTTGTTTACGTTCACATAAGACTGTGTTGACGTGAATAGTCGCCAAGACCGGCATTTTGACATTATTTTGTGTGCATTTGACTGTTTAATGTCAATAAGCAGCGAAAAAGAGCTCAGTTTAGTGCTGAGAGGCGGCTTTATGTGCCGCACTTTGAGTGTGAGCACAAAATCTGCGGCAATGAGTCCAATTATGTGCAATACGCGAAATTCAAGCCTTGAAACAGCAATAATCATCCGGATCAAATTAAACGAGTGAGTGGAGGCGGGTTTGTGTGTCACTCGCTGTCGGAGAGATGAGAGAGAGAGAAAGCGCAGCTGGTATCTTGTTTCTATTCTGCGGGAAATGAGTATTGGAAGCCTTTCAGATATTTCAGTATTGATATATATTGAAAAAATTATCTATTTTTAACAACACTACATTGCACTTAGTTCATTATTCAGATATTTTTTTTGAAAGAATAGAATTGAAAAAAAATTATATATTAAAATTTAACCCGCCAAAGCGGCTAGTACGAGTTACTGTGTTACACTGCTGAAATACACTCATAGTTGGTGGGTGTTAATGTAACCCATTACTGTCCATTAAAAGTAACTAAGCACTTTTTTAGGGAGTATATAATACTAGTAATACTATAACACTTTTTTTTTTCAAAAGTAACTTTCCCCAAAACGGATATACACAGTATACACACTATATTGCATAAATAGTGAGCTATTCTAAGCACGTCCCAGTCTTGTTATGTCTGACCCAGTCTGGCTACTCAAACAAACAGACGCAATCCCGTTTAGTGCCACTAGTGGCAAAGGAATTACACACTTCGCCTTTCAAAAACAGTATCAGTGTTGATTGGAAAGGGAAGGGGCTGTGGGAAATTGCTTGAGAAGCCTGTGTTTCACTTCATCCTCCATCTGTTCCGATCAAGTCATTTAATGGGAGAAGCCGCCACTAACGGCGGGTCCTATTGCTGAGGGAGGAAAACTGAGAGTGGCATTGGAGAATGCCTTGGCCAAGCCAGTCTATGAGGGGGTCCCAATTTGGATCCAGCATTGGGGCTTTTGTCAGGTTTTTGTCACCACGGCAGCTCACCTATTGAAGGCTGCGCCTCAGATATGTAAAGCAGCGTCGTTTTAAAGTCTTTGCTCCACTGGGAAACAAACAAAGAAATAAAGAAATCAAATCAAGGTTTATTCTGGAAAACAACAGAAGGGGAAAAAAAGAGTATCTTCCATGAGTAGCCATAGTTAAAGGCCCTGGCAATGAGGAGGCGGCAGGGAAATAAATAAGTAAATCCAAAAATGGAGTAGGAGTGAAAGAGTTTACTATGTTCTTGTTTGCTTAAAGTAGGCTTTTTTTTTTCTTTTCATTGAGTGTAGCCAAGTCCTGCAGTCGGCTTGGTGCGTCTCCCACCCAGCATTCAAAGGCAGGTCCGGACTTGCCAGTTCAAGGTCGAGCCGCGTCCGCCAGTCTTTCCCTGGCTACCGTGGGCCTTGTTTATGTTTGTTTTTTTCTGGCTGTCACTGTAATTCCCTCTCTCAGGGACAGTCTTCAGGTCTCTCTTGAGATCAGGTGTCAGGTGAGCTCTTCTCTTCCTGCTTTTGTATGTGATAAACGTGTCCCATTTAGCGGCTATATTGTTTCATGGTCGCCACAACAGAAGCTTCATCCTTGACACCTTTGAGATTGAATAACCTTGAGCCGCCGAACCTGTACCTGACGGTGCCATTCAGAGCACGAACTGCCACGAACTGTTCATGAAAATATAGACTATACCTGCTGCTTACGTGCGACAGGTCTTATTGTTGCTATTGTCATGGTCTTGCAATGGAAGGTTAGGCTATAATGCGAAATGAATGAGATACATATAGTTCTCTTGAAGAAAATGAAAGCATGGTACCTTTGTGACTACGGTAGACACACAGCACAGGTTTAGAAAACAATACCCTACAGGCTCATTTAGCTTTACAACGCATTTGATTACTTCATAATCCCAGTGAATTTTTTCATGGGAGGTGCTCCTATAGTTTGAAAAAATAATTCAATAATTCCAGGTTGTTGTTTTTTTTACTGGCGAAACTTCCTTAAAATCAAAACTTCCTTGAAATTCCTAAAATCAAGCAATTAATATTAACTTAACAACACAAAATGTAGCAGTTTTGGATCAATGGATCCAGAAAGACATGAAGAAAGAGGTAGAGAGGGGCACAACCTAATGCTTTTTGACTTTCTCAGTTTGTGTAAATCTACTCAGGGCTTAGAGTATTTATTTTTTTCCCACATTAATTTCCCACATGTCTAGTACAATTATGTGGTTTTGTTTTATTAATACAGTGTAGATTGTTTTCTTTATATACCCTGAAAGAATGGAAGTGAAATGTGACAACATGCCCCATAGGTGGGGTACATTACAACATGACCATATGACAGCTTGAAATGCAATCTGATATAATAAAAAATATAATATACAAGACAAACTAAAATATTATCTCAATAGGGTTAGGTTTTTCATATAAAATAATGGTAATTTGTAATAATTAAAAATAAAATATTTTTTGAGTTTGACAACGAACACACCGGAAAACACAGCTATACAACATAGTTCAAAACATAATAATAATTTCTGAACATTGACTCTCATTCTTTATTCACCCTTTTTCTCGTGATTTCTCAATAGAATTCATAAAAGTATAGAATAGAATAGCATAGTTCTAAGTTCTATTGTAACGCAGTGTTACAACATGCTCCACTGCACAACTGGGATCTAAACCCCGCGAGTGTCTTCTGCTAGATCAGCATTAAACAACCATATCAACTGTTAAATAACATATTGGAGATTCAAATAATATAAGATTTGTCTACTTTAAAATAAAACCAAAAAAAGAGATAAAAAAATGAACATAAGTAAGAAATATACTTTTGCTATGGTTGAATAAATATTCAGTGATATCTTCCAAAGATTTCTGAATTTTGGCGCAATTTGTTCACTATATAGTGTTTTTATGGCACATAGTAAATACACTAAGTTTCGTCATGCTAGTGTGTGGAAGTATTTAAAACAAGGGTGTTACAACTAGCCCAGTGTTAGGTTGTGCCCCGCTATACCTTAGAAGGGAGATGAGGAAGAAGAGGATGAGGAAGAAGAGGATGAGAAAGAGGAGAATGAGGAGGAGTATGAGGAAGATGAGGATGAGGAAGATGAGGAAGAGGAGGATGAGAAAGAGGAGGATGAGGAAGAGGAGTATGAGGAAGAGGAGGATGAGGAAGAGGAGTATGAGAAAGAGGAGAATGAGGAGGAGGATGAGGAAGAGGAGGATGAGGAAGAGGAGGATGAGAAAGAGGAGGATGAGGAAGAGGAGGATGAGGAAGAGGAGGATGAGAAAGAGGAGGATGAGGAAGAGGAGTATGAGAAAGAGGAGAATGAGGAGGAGTATGAGGAAGAGGAGGATGAGGAAGATGAGGATGAGGAAGAGGAGGATGAGAAAGAGGAGGATGAGGAAGAGGAGTATGAGAAAGAGGAGTATGAGGAAGAGGAGTATGAGAAAGAGGAGTGTGAGGAAGAGGAGCATGAGGAAGAGGAGTATGAGAAAGAGGAGAATGGGGAGGAGTATGAGGAAGAGGAGGATGAGGAAGAGAAGAATGAGAAAGAGAGAATGAGAAAGTGGATAGTGAGGAGGAGAATGAGCAAAGAGGAGAATGAGGAGGAGTATGAGGAAGAGGAGAATAAGGAGGAGCATGAGAAAGAGGAGGATGAGGAAGAGGAGTATGAGAAAGAGGAGTATGAGGAAGAGGAGTATGAGGATGAGGATGAGGAGGATGAGAAAGAGGAGGATGAGTAAGAGGAGTATGAGAAAGAGGAGGATGAGGAAAAGGAGGATGAGGAGGAGTATGAGGAAGAGGAGGATGAGGAGGAGTATGAGAAAGAGGATTATGAGGAAGAGGAGGATGAGGAGGAGGATGAGAAAGAGGAGGATGAGGAAGAGGAGTATGAGGAAGAGGAGAATGAGGAAGATGATGAGGAAGAGGAGGAGGAGGAGGAGGAAGAGGAGGATGAGGAAGAGGAAGTGGAGAATGAGGAATATTATGAGGAAGAGTAGAATGAGGAGGAGTATGAGGAAGAGGAGGATGAGGAGGATGAGGAAGAGGAGGATGAGGAAGAGGAGGATGAGGAAGAGGAGGATGAGGAAAAGGAGGATGAGGTGGAGTATGAGGAAGAGGAGGATGAGGAGGAGGATGAGGAAGGGGAGAATGAGGAAGAGGAGAATGAGGAAGATGATGAGGAAAGGGAGGATGAGGAGGAGGAAGAGGAGGATGAGGAAGAGGAAGTGGAGAATGAGGAATAGTATGAGGAAGAGTAGAATGAGGAGGAGTATGAGGAAGAGGAGGATGAGGAAGAGGAGTATGAGGATGAGGAGGAGTATGAGGAAGAGGAGGATGAGGAGGATGAGGAGGATGAGGAAAAGGAGGATGAGGAGGAGTATGAGGAAGATGAGGATGAGGAGGAGTATGAGGAAGAGGAGGATGAGGATGAGGAAGAGGAGGATGAGGAAAAGGAGGATGAGGAGGAGTATGAGGAAGAGGAGGATGAGGAGGAGTATGAGGAAAAGGAGGATGAGGAAGAGGAGGAGGATGAGGAAGAGGAGTATGAGGAAGAGGAGGAGGAGGAGGAGGATGAGGAAGAGGAGGATGAGGATGAGGATGAGGAAGAGGAGTATGAGGAGGAGTATGAGGAGGAGTATGAGGAGGAGTATGAGGAAGAGGAGGAGGAGTATGAGGAAGAGGAGTATGAGGAAGAGGAGGAGGAGGAGGAGTATGAGGAGGAGTATGAGGAAGAGGAGGAGGAGTATGAGGAAGAGGAGTATGAGGAAGAGGAGGAGGAGGAGGAGGAGGAGGAAGAGGAGGATGAGGATGAGGATGAGGAAGAGGAGTATGAGGAGGAGTATGAGGAGGAGTATGAGGAAGAGGAGTATGAGGAAGAGGAGGATGAGGAAGGGGAAGTGCAAGAAGACAAGCAGTCTCATATGAAATGCGTGCCACTCTAGTTGACCATGTCCTTGTCCATGACTATGAGGGAGGCTAGCTTTATTGATAAAAACTGTAATATGCAGTAATTAGGCAAAAGTCATAGTTTATAGTTAGTTAATAGTGAGAATTGGACCCTAAACTGAAGTGTGACCCCAATTGTACAGTCATATTCTACATTACTATTACTAATAACTGCTTAATAACTAGATAATAAGCCTAAACCCATGGCAAGTCCATGATATTACTTTATATTATACAGAACATTCTTAGATAAGTTTACTGTAACTAAACACACTGTCAAATATAATAAAGCTAATAATTGTCAGGAGTGTGTGCTCTGTTTCATTGTGTGTGTTCCTGTCTTGACCAAGTTCAGTTTAATTCAGTTCACCTGTTGTTGGTTAATTAACTCATTCGTTCCCTCCTTTAGTTCTGGTGTAAGTGCTCCCTGTTTTGTTCAGTTCTTTGTCCTGTCTCGTCAGTATTAAGAGGTTGTTTCCTGTGTTTCATTGTTGGATTAAAGATTAAATTCTCCTCCGTCATGTGCTTCCTTGCAACAGCCACCCGTGACAATAGCTTTTGGAACATGTAATTCAATATCACTTCAATAGATTGTGCCAAATGTCTGAGATTGTTTTATGATTTTATTGTTGGATACATTGAAATGATTCGAGATCTGACTTGGCGGGACAAATTCACCATTATAATGGAAAAGCAATTTCATAAGTTTCATAAGTTTGTGAAGAAATGTAGAAACTTTTAGCTATAGCTGTTTATTTATTTATGCTTAAATAAAAACAAACCTAGTCATGTTTAGAAATGGAAATTTCCTTGAAATTCAAAAACCTTGAAGTTTATTGTTGGAGTTAGAGCAAACTACACTTTAGTTCGTAATGTGTCCAATGATCCATGCGGTTTTCAATGATCAATATTTCTACTTATTGCTTCTTTTCTTTATAGATTGTTATGAATTAAAACGGAAATAAAAAAAAAACTTATATCAAACTGGGCTTACCGACAAACTGTAAAACAATTATCAGGATTTTAATGGTAAAAGACTGAAAAAATGCTACGGTGAAGAACTGCTAATTGGTTAACAGAAAGTTTTCCGCAATATACAGTAAACTACCATTAAATTTACAGCTTTTGGAATTGAAAAAGAACAAGTCATTGTATAATTTGTGAAAAAACGTAAATTGACATTCCCACAAATTCCCAAATGTGAAATAATCTATCTTCATAGTTTTTCTTTTTTCTTTTTTTCTAATCAGATATGTTCATTAGGGGTTTATGTTACATTTAATGTTGTTAAATTAATTAGGTGTTCAAGCACGAAGTGCTGAAAACCTATTGTAATTGTAAGGATTTTTAGGTGTTCAAGCACGAAGTGCTGAAAACCTATTGTATTTGTACTGATTTTTATTATTATTATTATTATTATTATTATTATTATTATTATTCTCCGCTAAAACGCATCGTGCAGCCCAAACCGTAAGTGCTGGAGAGCTGAAACTTTGTCAGATGGTAGTACAAAAATCGAGGAGAGGTTATCAAATTATGAGCCCGATTGGCCTATAGGTGGCGCTATAGCAACCAATTGCGCGAAACTGCTCATAACTCCTAGACCGTATGTCGTAGACTCAAGTGTCTTATATCACTGGAAAGCTGGAAACCTGAAGTAAAAAATGTATATCTCCGATTTCATTTCCGCCATGATAGATTTTCCGCCATTTTGAATTTTGTCGAAAAACTACTTTTGCGAACTAGTCCCTGGTTTTTCGCCCGATCGGAACCAATCCAGTGCCAAAATGTTCTCTGGAGTCTGAATATCAATAATTATCAAAAAAAAGTTGAAATTTTGATTAACTGTCGCTAGAGGGCGCAAAATGAATGTTGTGGGCGGAGCCTATTTTACTAAAATGGCTATAACTCAAGAAGTAAATGAGATAGCTTCACCAAACTCGGTACACATGTGAATGAGTTGATTTTGAGGTCACAGTAAAAAAACCGCGTCGATCTAACACTAGGTGGCGCTATAACATTAAAAAAACATAAAAGGGGGTGTGGCCACCTGACCGTTAGTCCGATTGACCTGAAAATTGGTATGCAGTGTCTTGGTCCAAGGCCCCATGTATGTGTAAAAGGATATTGGCGTATCTCAAAAAACATGGCCGCCATCGGCCAATAAAGTTTGAGCACCTGTGAGACGAGGTTAACGGAGGCCAATCGATACGAAACTCAATGGGCATGTTCGACTCATGGCCCAAGAGGTCTGTAAGAGTTTTGAAAGAAATCGGCCACTAGTTGGCGCTAACGAGTTTTACGGCTCTGTAATCACGTGGTGTTGCACACATCCCCACAAAATGCATATCATTTGATAGATCTCCTCATGATGAACAACTTTGCCTCTAGAACCATTGCTGTCAATCAAACCGTTCATTAAATATTCACGAATATGTTAAAAACCTACTTTTGCGAACTAGTCCCTGGTTTTTCGCCCGATCGGAACCAGACCAGTCTTGGACAATTCTCTGGACTCTCTAGATTAATAATTATCAAAAAAAAGTTGAAATTTGGCATTTGGTTGGCTATAACAGGGTCATTTATAAAATGGGCGTGGCAAAATATAGTCAAAAGCCTATAAATCCTATATGAAAACTCAGAACTTCACAAAAATTGGTGAGCATATGTGACATAACATCCTTAAAAACCATGCCAAATTTTATGGAGATCGGACCATAGGTGGCGCTATAACTGTTAAAAAGCTTTTAAACAATGTATTTCCTATGGCAAATTGCCTGTATTTGCTGTGAATGGTGTTTTGCATTTATTATCATGTTATGTTCATATCATAATGTTCAAAACCATTGCAGTACAATTCTCTGGACTCTCTAGATCAATAATTATCAGAAAAAGTTGAACAACTTCATTTGTATGGCTATAATAGGGTCACTTCACAATGTAGCCATGACTTAGTGTCCCCAAAAGCTTATATCTCTTCAATGAATGCTCAGATCTTCTTAAAAACAAGTCAGAACATGTGCCATATGACTCCAAACAATCATGACAAATTTCAGACAGATCGGACAAAATTTGCCTCTATAACAGTTAAAAATTAGAAAATTAAATGAATATAATGGCACATTAAGCCAATAAGTAGTATTTTACTGCCCCCTGCTGTTTAAAATATGAATTATACTTGAGTAGTGTGACAAAATTACTATTTAGACTTTATAAAATTACTATTTTAACATTTACAATCACATTAAGTCAAATTTCATCTATTGAAGTATCACTATTGACAATTCTGTCACATTGACAAATGTGAATCCTGAATGAGACATAGTTCAAATCTCTGTATCTACTACAGAATGTGTGTGTAGTCCTATGTTTCTGAATAAATTCTGAATAATCTGATTAATAGTTTGCAAAGACATGTATGAAATAACATTCAAATATATTTTCATAATGATTTTGTCAGTGTGTGTGTGTGTGTGTGTGTGTGTGTGTGTGTGTGTGTGTGTGTGTGTGTGTGTGTGTGTGTGTGTGTGTAAGCTTGCATAAAGGAGTTAAAATGGAAAAACTGTCAAAATGAAAGTGGCCAGCAGAGGGCAGTAGAAGACCACTTATTGGCTCATTCTACTTATTAATGAAGTCTTTTAACAGGTGCATTCATATTTAGACACTATAAAATCACTTGTATAACAATTACTATTATAACACAATCATATTTTGTCAGAGTTTATCACTTCATTTGTACTGACACTTCACATCAATGCTAGCAATGTGGTAAATCATGATAAACTATGGTAAATCATGCTAGAATCACGGTACTCTATGGCAGTGTTGGGAACCCTAATCAAACACACCTGATTCAACTCATCAGCTCATAATCACATATGTTAATGAGCTGATGAGTTGAATCAGGTGTGATTGATTAGAGAGACAGAGAAAACGGGTCCTTCAGGACAGGTTTGGGAACCACTGCTCTATGGTAAATCATCCTAGAACGTAGTAAATCATACTAGAACGTGGTAAATCATCGTAAATCATGCTAGATTCATGGTAAATCATACTGGAACATGGTAAATCATGAAAAATCACACTGAAATGTGGTATGTCATGGTAAATCATGATAAAACATGGTCTATTCCATCTATGATGTCAGTGGTTAAATGCTTGCTACATAAAACTTAATGTCTTTTGATGCTTGTGTGGTTAAAAATCTTAAATGCCTTAACTGCTTGAACACCGCTAAATGCTGCTTGCAGCTTTAATTATTATTATTATTATTATTTTCCCCTAAAACGCATCGTGCAGACCAAACCGTAAGTGCTGGAGCTCTGAAACTTTGTCAGATGGTAGTACAAAAATCGAGGAGAGGTTCAGAGAGTATGACCCCGATTGGCCTATAGGTGGCGCTACAGCAATCAATTGCGCGTAACTGCTCATAACTCCTAAACCGTAAGGCGTAGACTCAAGTGTCTTATATCATTGGAAAGCTGGACTCTTAACTTAAAAAACGTATATCTCCGATTTCATTTCCGCCATAATAGATTTTCCGCCATTTTGAATTGTGTTAAAAAACGACTTTTGCGAACTAGTCCCTGGTTTTTTGCCCGATCGGAACCAAACCAGTGTAGAAATGTTCTCTGGAGTCTGAATATCAATAATCATTGAAAAAAAGTTGAATTTTCGATTTCCGGTTGCTAGGGGGCGCAAAATGAACGTTGTGGGAGGAGCCTATTTTACTATAATGGCTATAACTCGAGAAGTAAATGAGATATCTTCACCAAACTTGACACACATGTGTATTAGGACAGTCTGGGGTCACAGTAAAAAAACCGCGTCGATCTAACACTAGGTGGCGCTATAACATTAAAAAAACATAAAAGGGGGTGTGGCCACCTGACCGTTAGTCCGATTGACCTGAAAATTGGTATGCAGTGTCTTGGTCCAAGGCCCCATGTATGTGTAAAAGGATATTGGCGTATCTCAAAAAACATGGCCGCCATCGGCCAATGAAGTTTGAGCACCTGTGAGACGAGGTTAACGGAGGCCAAACGGAACGAAACTCAATGGGCATGTTCGACTCATGGCCCAAGAGGTCTGTAAGAGTTTTGAAAGAAATCGGCCACTAGTTGGCGCTAACGAGTTTTACGGCTCTGTAATCACGTGGTGTTGTACACATCCCCACAAAATGCAGATCATTTGATAGATCTCCTCATGATGAACAACTTTGCCTCTAGAACCATTGCTGTCAATCAAACCGTTCATTAAATATTCACGAATATGTTAAAAACCTACTTTTGCGAACTAGTCCCTGGTTTTTCGCCCGATCGGAACCAGACCAGTCTAGGACAATTCTCTGGACTCTCTAGATCAATAATTATCGAAAAAAAGTTGAACTTTTTTATTTTTTGCATGGTATTAAAGGGTTATTTAGAAAAGGGGCGTGACAAAATGCACCCAAAAGCCTATAAATCCTAAAGGAAAACTCAGAACTTCACAAAAATGGATGAGCATATGTGTCATAACAGGCTGAAGAAGCATGCAAAGTTTCATGGAGATCGGACAATAGGTGGCGCTATAACTGTTGAAAAGCTTTAAAACCATACATTTCCTATGGTAAATTGCCTGTATTGGCTGTAAATGGTCTTTTCCATCTATTATCGTATAATTTTCATATCTTAATGTTTAAAACCAGTGCAGTACAATTATCTGGACTCTCTAGATCAATAATTATCAGAAAAGGTATAATTACTTCAGTTGGATGGCTATAATAGAGTGTAAATCGGATGGCTATAACAGCTATAACAGCTTGGATGGCTATAACAGCCAATAAGTGGTATTTTACTGCCCCCTGCTGTCATTTCATCATACTACTCTCTAATATTTTTATATATAATTGATATTTAGACTTTATTAAATCATTATTTTAACATTTACAATCACATTTTGTCAAAATTCATCTATTGCTCTGTACTCTCTAGAACAATAATTATAGGAAAATGTATAACTTCTTCATTTGGATGACTATAATAGGGTCACTTCAATATGTAGCCTTGACCGAAAGCCAATATCTTTTCAATAAATGCTCATAGCTTCTTAAAAAAGGTCAAGAACAGCTATAACAGCTTGAAAAAGGCTAACAGCCAATAAGTAGTATTTTACTGCCCCCTGCTGTTTAAAAAAGTCATTTTGTCACACTACTCAACTATAATTAATATTTAGACTTTATAAATTCACTATTTTAACATTTACAATAACATTTAGTCAAAAATCGTCTATTGAAGTGACAATTAAGTCACATTGGCTCCTGAAGTTCCAAATGTCTCTATCTACATCAGAATGAGCGTGTGTAAATTAAATTATATGAAAAACATGGCCTATTGTATAAGTAGGCTGTAATAGCACTGTTGTCCACTAGATGGAGCAGCAGCATTAGACATTTTTAATCTTTTTTTATCAGCTTTCAGCATTGGCTAACAAACAAATGCTTAAAGCATTTTCTTTAATTAGTTTTATATTATTACATTGCAAAGAAATATGTGAAATGCTCATATACCATTAAAACAGATTTTCACAATAACATATCCCAAAAATATGTGTGTGTGTGTGTGTGTGTGTGTGTGTGTGTGTGTGTGTGTGTGTGTGTGTGTGTGTGTGTGTGTGTGTGTGTGTGTGTGTGTGTGTGTGTGTGTGTGTGTGTGTGTGTGTGTGTGTAAGCATGCATTATGGAGTTAACATGAAAAAAATGGTTTGCTTCAGTGGAGAATACTGGAGAAACAAAGTAGTTGAAAATTAAAGTGAGCCAATAAGTGGTCTTCTGCTGCCCTCTGCTGGCCACTCTTCTTATTAATAGTCTTTTCACATGTGATTTTGCATTCATATGTATATAGACACTATAAAATCACTTATATAACAATTAATATTATAACACATTCATATTTTGTCAGAGTTTATCACTTCAGTTGTTCTTATGCTTCATATAATTGCTATCAACGTGGTAAATCATGGTAAATAACGCCAGAAACATGGTAAATCATAGTAAAAAAGGTAAATCATGCTAGAATCCTGGTAAATTATTCTAGAATGTGCTATATCATGGTAAATCATCATATAACATGGTATATCAAGGTAAACTATGGAAAATCATGTTACATTCATGGTAAATCATACTGGAACATGGTAAATCATGAAAAATCACACTGAAATGTAGTATATCATGGTAAATCATGCTTGCTACATAAAACTTAATGTCTTTTGATGCTTTTGTGCTTAACGGCCTTAAAGGCCTTAACTGCTTGAACACCGCTAAATGCTGCTTGCAGCTTTAATTATTATTATTATTATTATTATTATTCTGCCGTAAAACGCGTCGTGCAGACCAAACCGTAAGTGCTACAGACTTCATATTTGGGATTAAGGTAGCACAGAAATCGAGGAGAGGTTGAGAGAGTATGAGCCCGATTGGCCCATAGGTGGCGCTATAGTAACAAAAACGCGAAAGTGATCATAACTCCTAAACCCTATGTCGTAGACTCAAGTGTCTTATATCATTGGAAAGCTGGACTCTTGACTTAAAAAACGTATATCTCCGATTTCATTTCCGGTATGCAAATTTTTCCGCCATTTTGAATTTTGTCAAAAAACTACTTTTGCGAACTAGTCCCTGGTTTTTCGCCCGATCGGAACCAAACCAGTGCAGAAATGTTCTCTGGAGTCTGAATATCAATAATTATCAAAAAAAAGTCGAATTTTCGATTTCCGGTTGCTAGGGGGCGCAAAATGAACGTTGTGGGAGGAGCCTATTTTACTAAAATGGCTATAACTCAAGAAGGAAATGAGATATCTTCACCAAACTTGGTCCACATATTAATGAGTTCAATTTGAGGTCACAGTAAAAAAACCGCGTCGATCTAGCACTAGGTGGCGCTATAACATTGAAAAAACATAAAAGGGGGTGTGGCCACCTGACCGTTAGTCCGATTGACCTGAAAATTGGTATGCTGTGTCTTGGTCCAAGGTGCCATGTATGTGTAAAAGGATATTGGCGTATCTAAAAAAACATGGCCGCCATCGGCCAATTAAATTTGAGCACCTGTGAGACAAGGTTAACGGAGGCCAATCGGAACGAAACTCTATGGGCATGTTCGACTCATGGCCCAAGAGGTCTGTAAGAGTTTTGAAAGAAATCGGCCACTGGTTGGCGCTAACGAGTTTTACGGCTCTGTAATCACGTGGTGTTGCACACATCCCCACAATATGCACATCATTTGATAGATCTCCTTATGCTGAACAACTTTGCCTCTAGAACCATTGCTGTCAATCAAACCGTTCATTAAATATTCACGGATATGTTAAAAACCTACTTTTGCGAACTAGTCCCTGGTTTTTTGCCCGATCGGAATCAGACCAGTCTAGGACAATTCTCTGGACTCTCTAGATCAATAATTATTGAAAAAAAGTTGAACTTTTTTATTTTTCTTATGGTATTAAAGGGTTATTTAGAAAAGGGGCGTGACAAAATGCACCCAAAAGCCTATAAATCATAAATAAAAACTCAGAACTTCACAAAAATTGATGAGCATATGTGTCATACCATGGTGAAGAAGCATGAAACGTTTCATGGAGATCGGACAATAGGTGGCGCTATAACTGTTGAAAAGCTTTAAACCCATGTATTTCCTATGGTAAATTGCCTGTATTGGCTGTAAATGGTCTTTTCCATCTATGATCGTATAATTTTCATATCTTAATGTTTAAAACCAGTGCAGTACAATTATCTGGACTCTCTAGATCAATAATTATCAGAAAAGGTATAATTACTTCATTTGGATGGCTATAATAGAGTGTAAATCGGATGGCTATAACAGCTATAACAGCTTGGATGGCTATAACAGCCAATAAGTGGTATTTTACTGCCCCCTGCTGTCATTTCATCATACTACTCTCTAATATTTTTATATGTAATTGATATTTAGACTTTATTAAATCATTATTTTAACATTTACAATCACATTTTGTCAAAATGCATCTATTGCTCTGTACTCTCTACAACAATAATTATAGGAAAATGTATAACTTCTTCATTTGGATGACTATAATAGGGTCACTTCAATATGTAGCCTTGACCGAAAGCCAATATCTTTTCAATAAATGCTCATAGCTTCTTAAAAAAAGGTCGAGAACAGCTATAACAGCTTGAAAAAGGCTAACAGCCAATAAGTAGTATTTTACTGCCCCCTGCTGTTTAAAAAAAGTCATTTTGTCACACTACTCAACTATAATTAATATTTAGACTTTATAAATTCACTATTTTAACATTTACAATAACATTTAGTCAAAAATCGTCTATTGAAGTGACAATTGAGTCACACTGGCTCCTGAAGTTCCAAATGTCTCTATCTACATCAGAATGAGCGTGTGTAGATTAAATGATATGAAAAACATGGCCTATTGTATAAGTAGGCTGTAATAGCACTGTTGTCCACTAGATGGAGCAGCAGCATTAGATATTTTTAATCTTTTTTTATCAGCTTTCAGCATTGGCTAACAAACAAATGCTTAAAGCATTTTCTTTAATTAGTTTTATATTATTACATTGCAAAGTTATATGTGAAATGCTCATATACCATTAAAACAGATTTTCACAATAACATATCCCAAAAATGTGTGTGTGTGTGTGTGTGTGTGTGTGTGTGTGTGTGTGTGTGTGTGTGTGTGTGTAAGCATGCATTATGGAGTTAACATGAAAAAAATGGTTTGCTTCACTGGAGAATACTGGAGAAACAAAGTAGTTGAAAATGAAAGTGAGCCAATAAGTGGTCTTCTACTGCCCTCTGCTGGCCACTCTTCTTATTAATTGTCTTTTTTTGTATATAGACACTATAAAATCACTTAAATAACAATTACTATTATAACACATTCATATTTTGTCAGAGTTTATCACTTCAATTGTTCTTATGCTTCATATAATTGCTATCAACGTGGTAAATCATGGTAAATAACGCCAGAAACATGGTAAAACATAGTAAAAAAGGTAAATCATGCTAGAATCCTTGTAAATTATTCTAGAATGTGCTATATCATGGTAAATCATCATATAACATGGTATTATCAAGGTAAACTATGGAAAATCATGTAAGATTCATGGTAAATCATACTGGAACATGGTAAATCATGAAAAATCACACTGAAATGTAGTATATCATGGTAAATCATGCTTGCTACATAAAACTTAATGTCTTTTGATGCTTTTGTGCTTAACGGCCTGAAAGGCCTTAACTGCTTGAACACCGCTAAATGCTGCTTGCAGCTTTAATTATTATTATTATTATTATTCTTCCGCCGTAAAACGCATCGTGCAGCCCAAACCGTAAGTGCTAGAGACTTGAAACTTTGTCAGATGGTAGTACAAAAATCGAGGAGAGCTTATCAAATTATAAGCCCAATTGGCCCATAGGTGGCGCTATAGCAACCAAAAGCGCGAAACTGGTCATAACTCCTAGACCGTAAGTCGTAGAGTCAAGTGTCTTATATCATTGGAAAGCTGGACTCTTGACTTAAAAAATGTATATCTCCGATTTCATTTCCGGTATGGAAATTTTTCCGCTATTTCCGGTTTTGTCCAAAACCTACTTTTGCAAACTAGTCCCTGGTTTTTCGCTTGATCGGAACCAAACCAGTGCAGAAATGTTCTCTGGAGTCTGACTATCAAAAATTATTGAAGAAAAGTCGAAATTTTGATTTCCGGTCGCTAGGGGGTGCAAAATAAACGTTGTGGGAGGAGCCTATTTTACTAAAATGGCTATAACTCGTGAACAAAATGAGATATTTTTACCAATCTCACTACACATATGTATGAGCTCAATCCGAGGTCATAGTAAAAAAATCGCGTCGATTGAGCTCTAGGTGGCGCTATAACATGAAAAAAACATATGGCCACCTAGTGGTTAGTCCGATTGACTTGAAAATTGGTATGCTGTGTCTTGGTCCAAGGCCCCATGTATGTGTATGAGGACATTGGCGTATCTCAAAAAACATGGCCGCCATTGGCCAATTAAGTATAAGACAAGGTTAACGAAGGCCAATCAGAACGAAACTCGATGGGCATGTTCGACTCATGGCCCAAGAGGTCTGTAAGAGTTTTGAAAGAAATCGGCCACTAGTTGGCGCTAACGAGTTTTACGGCTCTGTAATCACGTGGTGTTGCACACATCCCCACAAAATGCATATCATTTGATAGATCTCCTCATGATGAACAACTTTGCCTCTAGAACCATTGCTGTCAATCAAACCGTTCATTAAATATTCACGAATATGTTAAAAACCTACTTTTGCGAACTAGTCCCTGGTTTTTCGCCCGATCGGAACCAGACCAGTCTAGGACAATTCTCTGGACTCTCTAGATTAATAATTATCAAAAAAAAGTTGAAATTTGGCATTTGGTTGGCTATAACAGGGTCATTTATAAAATGGGTGTGGCAAAATATAGTCAAAAGCCTATAAATCCTATACGAAAACTCAGAACTTCACAAAAATTGGTGAGCATATGTGACATAACATCCTTAAAAAGCATTCCAAATTTTATGGAGATCGGACCATAGGTGGCGCTATAACTGTTAAAAAGCTTTGAAACAATGTATTTCCTATGGCAAATTGCCTGTATTTGCTGTAAATGGTGTTTTGCATTTATTATCATGTAATGTTCATATCATAATGTTCAAAACCAGTGCAGTACAATTCTCTGGACTCTCTAGATTAATAATTATCAGAAAAGTTATAACTTCTTCATTTGGATGGCTATAATAGGGTCACTTCAATATGAAGCCGTTACCAAGAAAGCCTATATATCTTCAATGAATGCTCAGATCTTCTTAAAAACAAGTCAGAACATGTGACTCTAAATAAGATAAGAAATAATGCATCTATAACAGTTAAAAACGTTAAAGTTATAACATAATGGCATATTAAGCCAATAAGTGGTATTCTACTGCCCCCTGCTGTTTAAAATAGTCATTTTGTCATGCTACTAACTAATATAATTCTATAATTGTTATTTAGACTTTATAAAATCACTATTTTAACATTTACACTCACATTTAGTCAAAATTCATCTATTGAAGTATTGCTACTGACTATTGTGGCACATTGAGAAATGTGAATCCTGAAGGAGACTTGCAGTAAACATTTTTTTCCATCACATAGTTCAAATGTCTGTATCTACAACAGAATGTGTGTGTGTAGTCCTATATTTCTGAATAAATGCTGAATAATCGGATTAATAGATTACAAAGACATTATGTGAAATGCTTATAGACCATTAAAGTATATTTTCATAATGACACATCCCAATAGCATTGAAAAAATCAACAACAACATTTGTCTGTGTGTGTGTGTGTGTGTGTGTGTGTGTGTGTGTGTGTGTGTAAGCATATGTCTAAATAAGATACCTGTGAAAACACTTTATTAATAAGTATAATGGCCAGCAGAGGGCAGTAGAAGACCACTTATTGGCTCAGTTTCATTTTGACAGACTTGATTTTCATCACTATTCTACACTAAAGCAAACCTGTTTTTCCATGTTAACTATTATAAGACAATCATTTTTTTGTCAGTTTATCACTTCATGGCTATTGACACTTCACATCAATGCTAGCAATGTGGTAAATCATGGTAAATCACGATAGAAACATGGTAAATCATAGTAAATAATACTATTACATGGAGTATCATGGCAAATCATGCTAGCAATGTGATGAATCATGGTAAATCATGCTACAATCCTGGTAAATCATTCTAGAATGTGGTATATTATGGTAAATCATTCTATAACATGGTAAATCATGGTAAATCATTCTATAACATGGTAAATCATGGTTAACTATGATAAATCATGCTAGAATCATATTAAATCATACTAGAATGTGTTCAATTGTGGTAAACCATGCTAGAGCAGGGTAAATCATGGTGAATCATACTAGAACTTGGTATATCATGGTAAACTATGGTAAATCATGCTAGATTCATGGTAAATCATACTGGAACATGGTAAATCATGAAAAATCACGCTAAAATTTGGTATATCATGGTAAATCATGCTAAAACAAGGTCTATTCCATCTATGATGTCAGTGTTTCATGCTTGCTACATGAAACTTAATGTCTTTTGATGCTTTTGAGCTTAACTACCTTAACTGCCTTAACTGCTTGAACACCGCTAAATGCTGCTTGCAGCTTTAATGTTTATTGCATTTTTTAAAATGCACGTGTGTCACCATTATGGTGTTTAGTGTTTGTGTAAAGGACCGTGTGCAGCTTCTATATATTAGTATTAGCTTTCTTGTGTAAAAGCTGCTTGTGATGAGCTTTGATTCATCATGTGACTCTCATCACCACAGTGATTGGTGGAAGTCAGTGTATAACATTCATACAAAACAGATGTAAGTACATCAATTGGTCCGTATATTAATATTATATCACATAATGAAATACGTTTTTTTACTGTAAATTTAAGTGAAGTGTGTAAAACCTAAAATGTTGCTACCATATTTTTTACGGTAAATTTCTGGCAACCACAGCTGCCGTTTTTTATCGTATGTTTTTTTTTTTCCCGCACATTAACGTCACTTTGGAAATCCTTCATTTGAAATGCATCTCATGAGCAACATGTTACACAGCATTATTAGAGCTGATTACAATGAGCCGTCCAAACAGCAGGAAATGGCTTTGTCATGGGGATCTTTTGCAGGATCACCACCACCCCCAAACACCTACAAAAGAGCATCACAGGCCTGCGTAATGAACAAAGAGCCTCCCACCGTTTCACTACGTATTGTTTTCCCTATGCTCGCTCACTGTGTGTATTGCTCTCTAAGCTGGTGATGGATGTCGGATTACTCAGCCACTAGTGTCTCACTAACAAAGAGACGCTGGCTCTGAGAACACACACACACACACACACACACACACGCACGCACGCACGCACGCACGCACGCACGCACGCACGCACGCACGCACACACACACACACACACACACACACACACACACACACACACACACACACACACACACACACACACACACACACACACACACACACACACACACACACACACCACCTACAGCCCAGCATGTCACGGCCCACTGCTTCCCTGACCTCCACGTCTCTGATATCAGCGCTCATGTGCTAATCATCATTGTGTGGACTTGTTGATTTTTGTCGAATAACTGAAATAACTCCTGTCTCTGCTGTGCTACAGTACATCATTTATATTAATAAAACCGAACATACAGTAAGCTGATGGTTGATTGGCCGTAACATTATTACTTATTAGCAGAAACAACCTGTCACATGCCTCTATTTCCATGTACTGTAAATCAAAGCAAAGTCAACATAAAAACATAACCCATTTTATTTACATAATCTACATAATATATATATATATATATATATATATATATATATATATATATATATATCGCATGTCTGGCAAAAAGGAAAATCATTTCAGAGGCAGAGCTGGTTATTCCTTTTTTTATTTAAGGAGAAAAATATTTTATTTTATTTTGAATGATTTATCAGGGCACAATATGGTCATAGAAGCTTAATAAGGTCAATCCTTGTAAAAAAAAAATAAGTGTGCTAAATTATATTGAATGTGTCATCTTTAAAGTACTGTATAACTTAAAAATACTGGACTTGCAGATAATATAACAAAATAAAAGGCACACTTGCTTGATCGTTTCTTTACACACTCAAGTACACATTTAAAAAGTACAAGTTTTTCATTACAGTACATTTAAATCATTATGTTTTAATCATATTTGGTCGTGTTTTAAAAAAAGTACGCTTATTTTTATGCGTTGACTAACATACTAAAGTTCTTGATTATAATAAACTGTAGAGTGTTATTCAATGTTACATTTAAAGTAAATACAGTATGTTTTAAATGTACTAAATTACAGCAAACATGCACTTCGCAAAATGTAACTTTCTGAGTATGCTAGTTTACAAGCGCACATCCTGATTTGCCTTAGTTAGATCCTGGATCAAAATCCCTGTCTGAAAATGTACTCATAACCATATCCCTATAACCCTACCCATAAGTTAACCCTAAAACCAGAGGGAAATGATGGTGAATAACGCTGTTTTTAACCTGGCTGTACTCCTAAATTTGACGTAGACTGTAACCTTGTCCCTCAAATCTGATTGGTTGTTTGGATTGTTGTTCCTGGATCAGAAAAAGTTGTTCCTTGTAGTGAGATCAGTTTCGCTTGGTGAGATCAGGCTCTGCTTTAAAGACCTACTGGGAACAGCCTCGTATTCTGGAGACCAGCATTCAAAACACAACATGTGCTGGTCGTTTCAAATGAGATATTTGATGACGATTATGGGCCATATGACTCGGAAGAATAGACATTTACAGTATTTCCATTCTGAATTGATTAGGGGTTTATTTCCATAGCAGTATCCCAGACTCCAACTCACCTTAAGACTGTAGTCAGTCATTTTATCCCTTAAAACTAAACTTTGATCACCAAAATGACATATTTAAAGGTTTTTTCCTTGAAATGTGCCTTAAAATAGCTTAAATGTAACTCTACACCCTTGCCTTATTTAGTATACGCGGTTCTGTGAAAATGCAAATTAGACCCGCCTCCACTCGCTCACAGCAGCTCAGAGATCCACTCGTTGACGATCATACGTTGTCCTGATTGGTTACTGCAGTTTGTGATGTCAGAAACACCAGCGATTTCAAACCGTGTTTTTGAGACTGTCTTTGGTTCGCTGCAGTTTTAAGGAGAAAATACTCAGCAAGAGTTTTGAATTATGAATATGCACATTGTTCGTCTTAAAGCATATTAAAAACACCACATAGACATATAAACAACATTAAAAGCTTGATTTTCACCACAGGGGGACTTTAAGATGCCCACTCAAGCTCACGTTAAGGCCCTGATGTACAACCAGCTAAATTGGAGAAAGAACTGGTGTGACGTCGTTTCGAATAAAATCAGGCCAAAATGAAGTTTGTTTGGTGTTCGTTTTTGGAGTTCGAAACTTCTCGCCAAAGCAAACTTTCCAGAAAAGTTCACTCTGGCTGGTAAAAACCTTTGAATTACCATTGGTCCTTGACGATGACATAATAGGTGGGCGTGGCTCTGAGGCTCCGCCTTCTTTGACACAGAAATCTTCTCCGGTTCATTTCTTGTTCAGTCCGTCGAGGTTCAGACGCAAGTAAAAACATGAACACACTGAGCCGGTTTCCTAGTAAAAAACTGAAGTTGTAATTCTAATCGAAAGCGACACTGACAACTATCCATGTTTATAAATGATATATAAATTCAATTTAATTTGAATGGAGGGACCGAATTGCAGATGATGCAAACATCCACATCTCTATGATCAGACTTTCTTAACTGTTGTTTTCTCGTTTTTTTTTTGTTGTGTGTTTATTCTGTTATCGAGAAGAAAGTGCGCAGCACATATTTACATATTCATCTAAACGTTGCTTTCAGCAGCGTGGATGGCATGGGGATTTTCGCTAATAGTATATCACCGCAAAGCTATTTCCTAAACGAAGACCAAAAGAAAAACTCGTCACCGTTAGTATATCGGGGCCTTAAACCCCTGAAGAGAAGGGAATAACATGTTTCCCTTTTCATGCTTTACTCTGAAAGGTAAGTGCACATTCACAAAGATATACGCCATCATAGCCTTAATAAATCCTGGTGTCCGCCAGACCCCCTCTTACCGCGTCCTGCCAGCCTTCCCTAATCAAACCCCCACCTCGGCCTGCAGACGCTGTTATGGACCCTTGCCCATTTTGTGCTCGGCCCTCATGACAATAGCACCAGTAGTTACCCAGGAGACTGTCCTTTCATGGTCCGTGTGATAAAAAAGATGTATTCCCTCTCCTTCACCCTCCACCCCCGTCTCTTGTGTCTGGATCATGGGGATCGGTTAAGCACATGAGGGCCGTCTGGGACATCAGCGGCTCTCGGCTCTTCTTGTGGTACAGTGGCAGAATACCAATGGAGTTGTGCGGGAAACGGTGCAAACCCCGTCCTGAAGCTCAATGGCTCATATTGACATCCGTGGAGCGCCCGCCTCATCCCGGAGTCTGACGTCCGACTCGGCCTCCCGTTACAGTAAAAGCCTGACCTCTTTTGATATTTACCCTCCTTTCTCAGGGCTTTCTTTAATTGAGTAACGCTTCGCCGATGTGACGTCAAACGGGCTCGATTTGAGAATTGGCTCCGTTTCAATCAGCGTGAATTTGAGTTGAGTTGGACAAAGAGCTACTGCTATCTGATTTAACCCATTAAAATGAGCTTTGTTGGTATAGATTGATGAATTTAAGTCGTTTCGGTGATGTTAAATGACATTTTTGGCTTGAATAAACCAATTAATTTAGATGGTATTTTTAGGTTACCATTTTTTTCAGCATGTTAAACTGTGGTGGAAATTTGAAACGAATGTGACAAATCATGATCAATTATTATTATTTCTCCTTATTCCCTGAAATGAACTACAACATGTCACAAATACTGCTATCTTGTTATTTGTTTTTTGGAGAGAAAAAATGTGCTCTTGAAATGACATCAAAATTGGGTGTAGATAAGATTATTTTGTAAAATAAAGTTAATTTATGTAAATTTAATGTAAACTACAATACACATATAAATTGAATATTGTTAAAAAGTTTGGGGTTGTTAGATTTTTTTATGTTTTGGATTTTCTCTTCTGCTCACCAAGACTGCATTTATTTGATCAAAAATACAGTAAAACAGTAATATTGTGAAATATTATTACAAATTTTAAAATAACTGTTTTCTATGTGAATATATTGTAAAGTGTAATTTATTAATTTACTGTGATCAAAGCCGAATTTCCAGCATCATTACTCCAGTCTTCAGTGTCACATGATCGTTCAGAAATAGTTATAATATCGTGATTTAATGCTCAAGAAACATTTATGATTAGCAGTTGAAAAGAGTTGTGCTGCTTCATATATTCATATATTCATAAGTGGCAAATTCTGGCAACTGTGAAAGTTAAAAATAACTGCATTTATTTGGAATAGATTTGTGAGCAAAAGTCTATACAGTTTTGTTCAATTTAATGCATACTTGCTGAATAAAAGTATTCATTTCTTTGAACATAATTTTTTTTTATTTTGAACAGTATAAATGAATGTGTAATTTTAAACAATGATCATTAATATCATGCCATGCTCCATTTGTTGTATGATGTGTGCAGATAAATGAATGAAACCTATATGAATGTTTCTTAACTCTCTCCATTGTAAGTCGCTTCATTAAGACATGCGTTCTCAGCTTGGTTTAAATTGGTTTAAAGACACAGAAGGCGCTGTGTTCCCCTAAAGATGCTGCTCGGTTGTATTTTGGTTACACTGGCTCTTGCTTATAAGGCTTTTTACACTTTTAGTTTTGAACATTGTTAGAGTGAAAGAAACCCAGCGAGAGGTTTAGCGTTTCACCAGTGTGCTCTCCTTACCTGTAGCTATCAGCACGACTGCAGGATAATCCACGTCTCTGGTTACAGGCCCTCTCGTCTGACCAACCCAGCACATTATAATCACCATATACTCTCCAGACCTCTCCTGACAGGGGGATCACAGGACAGATTTATCTGATACAAACACATAAATAAAGAGGATTCATTCATAATTGTATTATCTATCTATCTATCTATCTATCTATCTATCTATCTATCTATCTATCTATCTATCTATCTATCTATCTATCTATCTATCTATCTGTCTATATGTCTATCTATCTATCTATCTATCTATCTATCTATCTATCTATCTATCTATCTATCTATATGTCTCTATCTATCTATCTATCTATCTATCTATCTATCTATCTATCTATCTATCTATCTATCTATATGTCTCTATCTATCTATCTATCTATCTATCTATCTATCTATCTATCTATCTATCTATCTATCTATCGATCTATCTATCTATCTATCTATCTGTCTATCTATATGTCTCTATCTATCTATCTATCTATCTATCTATCTATCTATCTATCTATCTATCTATCTATCTATCTATCTATCTATCTATATGTCTATCTATCTATCTATCTATCTATCTATCTATCTATCTATCTATCTATCTATCTATCTATATGTCTATCTATATGTCTCTATCTATCTATCTATCTATCTATCTATCTATCTATCTATCTATCTATCTATATGTCTATCTATATGTCTCTATCTATCTATCTATCTATCTATCTATCTATCTATCTATCTATCTATCTATCTATCTATATGTCTATCTATCTATCTATCTATCTATCTATCTATCTATCTATCTATCTATCTGTCTATCTATATGTCTCTATCTATCTATCTATCTATCTATCTATCTATCTATCTATCTATCTATCTATCTATCTATCTATCTATCTATCTATATGTCTATCTATCTATCTATCTATATGTCTATCTATATGTCTCTATCTATCTATCTATCTATCTATCTATCTATCTATCTATCTATATGTCTATCTATATGTCTCTATCTATCTATCTATCTATCTATCTATCTATCTATCTATCTATCTATCTATCTATCTATCTATCTATCTATATGTCTCTATCTATCTATCTATCTATCTATCTATCTATCTATCTATCTATCTATCTATCTATCTATCTATCTATCTATCTATCTGTCTATCTATCTATCTATCTATCTATCTATCTATCTATCTATCTATATGTCTCTATCTATCTATCTATCTATCTATCTCTCTATATGTCTCTATCTATCTATCTATCTATCTATCTATCTATCTATCTATCTATCTATCTATCTATCTATCTATATGTCTCTATCTATCTATCTATCTATATGTCTCTATCTATCTATCTATCTATCTATCTATATGTCTCTATCTATCTATCTATCTATATGTCTCTATCTATCTATCTATCTATATGTCTCTATCTATCTATCTATCTATCTATCTATCTATCTATCTATCTATCTATCTATCTATCTATCTATCTATCTATATGTCTCTATCTATCTATCTATCTATCTATCTATCTATCTATCTATCTATCTATCTATCTATCTATCTATCTATCTATCTATCTATCTATCTATCTATCTATATGTCTATCTATCTATCTATCTATCTATCTATCTATATGTCTATCTATATGTCTCTATCTATCTATCTATCTATCTATCTATCTATCTATCTATCTATATGTCTATCTATATGTCTCTATCTATCTATCTATCTATCTATCTATCTATCTATCTATCTATCTATCTATCTATCTATCTATCTATCTATCTATCTATATGTCTCTATCTATCTATCTATCTATCTATCTATCTATCTATCTATCTATCTATCTATCTATCTATCTGTCTATCTATCTATCTATCTATCTATCTATCTATATGTCTCTATCTATCTATCTATCTATCTATCTATATGTCTCTATCTATCTATCTA